>NC_052133.2:6394439-6698409 GCF_016086655.4 Lepeophtheirus salmonis | reverse complement strand
TTAATGTTTATCTTTTTAGCCTACCGGAAGAAATTTGTGAGGGATTTTTTTTTTTGGGGGGCTTCCAAAGCATTTTTTTTTTTAAATTTCGTTTTTCAGCGAAGAAAATTTCTTCATTACTTCCCTAGAGTGTTGATTCAAGTTGTAAATATAACACTCTAGGGAAGTAATGGAGGGTTAAGAATTTGTAAAAAAATGCTAATATCTTCATTTTGATAATAAAAGTTATACATTTTTTATTAAAATCTTGAGGTGTATACTTTTAATTAAAAAATGTTTATGGTATATTTACTTTGAACACTTATTTTGTAGAAGAATATGAAAAAGTGTGACTTTTAAGTAAGAATATATGCATATGTTATGCATACTTATACAAGCAAATGTTACAAGGAGAAATCGAAATATGAGATGAAACAATTTTTAATAAACATAAAATATAATTTAAGTTTTTGTTTTATATCTTGATATGTTATTAAGTGTGTAAATTTTATTGAAAATTACAAAATTATAAATGTTCTGGTGGCCGTGGCATGTTATAACTTTCAATTTGTTTGCAAGCATATTATTTTTGAACTTTTTTTTGGCCTGAATTCATAATCATGCCAAAGTACACAAGTTTTTTATTTTTACTCAATTTATTAATTTATATAAGTTCCAAACAATATATATTTATATGTTAAAATTTAAATATCTTTGTTTTAACTGGGTATAAATTTTTTTATTATGAAGTACATTTCTTGAGTCTTCCATAGTTCTGAAATTAAGCACGGTTCTTCTCAGAATAACTTTTTAGTGAAAATATCAACTCCAAATCTGAAATTATATCACAAATCTGCACCCAAAATTGGACGACTACTTTGTACCATAACGAATTTCCATTGAAAATCTCCTAGATTTTCTAGATTGAGAGTTTAAGTTGTTGTACAAATAACATCAACAAGGGTTCCTACATATCAATAATAGGGGAAAAATTTTCTCGAACAAGAGTTTGACATTTTTTAAATGGAATAACAGACACTTGCGCTCTTGTATCTACCAGAAAGTTAATCAAATTTGAATTGTCTTTGATGAAAAAGAACTTTCATGATTTACTTACAACCTCGGTCCCGTGCAACCGAGGGCAATTTAGTTTTTTTTAAACAAGTACAAAAAAATGGCAACTAGCTCCTGAACAGGTAGTTGCTTTCATTCCAAATTTAGAATGATAATAGTATATATCTTTTTTCCCCTTAGATTTAATAAATTTGGACGTGTTATGAAGGGGTGTTTTGAAAACATGATTTATAGGAGGCGAAGCGGACGAGTGTTCAACAGTGAAAATATGTGAATTACTAAGTTCCTTGGCTGCAACACACATTTGCTTTAACTATTCAACTGAATGGGATTGTGCTCTCAAGTACCCTTGCTGTTATATATGCACATTTCTTATGAGGGCCTCCTGTAGTAAATAATGAGGCAAATCATGGATGTATTCCTCGTCAAGGAGACACTCAACTTCATCTATAACTTCCCAGGGAAAAATGTAGATGAATCGTACAGCATATCAGAATTTTTTCAAATTCTATCTGAAGGTGAAAGACCATATTTCTGTGAAATTACTTTTTTTGCAGAATCATACATGAGTCCTTCTTTTTTAATAGAAATATACCTAAAAACTTCACCAGGTAATGCTTTGGCAGTTAAAAAATATTTAGTAAGATCTTCTTTGATCTTCCTCGTTAAAAAATCCAGCTCAATTCTTCAAAACCACGAGAAATTCCCAATGACTGCGACCTCCTTTACATATTTTTGCAATACGTTGCTTTTTTGTATCTATTAGTGTTGATTGTTGACGTATTTTCTGGATCCATCGCCAAGAATTTTGGAAGACGTAGTTCTGCTACGGCAAGAGTTAAGTTGCTGACCTCTTCCGCTACGTCAAAAACTAGAACCAGTATAAGGGAAAAGCTAAATCCCAACGTGATCGCTCGGGCATGCCAAAGATTCCGACGGCGTATGGCCGAAGTTATCAAGAAAGGTGGATCTCACTATAAATAATTGAAGGTCACTAGATGTAGCTTTTTAACAATAAAAAAGTTATAGTTCTACTCCATTTAATTCGCTCATTATAAGCCTTTAAATATTTTCCCATTCTATCTGGACTACCCAGTACACTATAATACCATAGTGGAAATGCAACCAAAAGTATAAAACTGCTTAAAATTTTTGGATGTTTTTGATGGACCGATAACAAAGACAAATAACAGGCTGAACTGAGTGTGGGAGGGATTGGGTTTTAGTCCCGTATTCAGGACTGATAAATTACCTTCATTTTTCATACATCAACTTCTTTGTTTAAATTAATTTTCAAGGCACGTAATATTGTGTGATATTATGGAACATAACTTTAAGCTAATATATGTACATTGTACAAATGTTATGATTTATACACCAATTTATTTCATATTATGCTTTTTCATGAAATCCTTCTTCAAACACGAAGAAACGTGACTTTGTAATTAATTATTATTAATTGCCTTCACATTTATGATGATGCTATAGGGTAACTGAGGGTTACCGCCATATGCAGTCTAAAATTTCTGTGCCCTTAGGATTCAAATTGATTTTAGCAGTATTTTATGTGCAAGATACGGGAACATAACTTCCTTTTTCTAATAAGTTGATTAAACAAGCTTAACAAGTTATTTTAATTATAGTACACATAAAATGTTTTGTTTTACAAAATTTCGAAAATCATATCAGATTGGTGACGCCCACTATTGTTTGAATAAACCGAACTTCAGTATTTTAATACCCGGTGATTTCATCATACCTTTGTTTCTCTTTATATTATTTCTCATTTCAAAGTTTTGGAGAGATAGTTGTTTTATACAAAAAGATTCAAAATTTAATTACAACAAATCTATATTACTATTTTTTTTTTTTTTTCAAATTTCAAATTATGAAAACGATTTAAAAAATAAGTTTTTGTATATTTAAAATTGAATCGACTGAGGCATTTTTATGAACCATACCAATATAAAACTCTAGGGGATATGTTAACTATAAAAATCAAACTAGATATCAGAAGGTAATCCTGTTTTATAAAAATAAAAAGTGTATCATAATTAATATAATCAAAAATGGTTCCGTTTGCTCCATTGGATATTTAAAGGATCATTTTTTTAATAATGAAAGAAATGGGTTGATTGCCGATTGGAATTATTGAATGACTCTTGATCATGATGGTTCAACAATTTTATATAGAACAATGGTTGTATATAGATAATATATTCTATGTTAACCAATAAAATCAATCAAATAATAACGTGTATTAATTTATTTTGTGGACCGATCCGACACTAACCGAGTGAAATTTGTATATATTTATTTCCCATTATGACTGCCCGCAGCTAACTTAATAAAACGTAATGTCAACTCCCAAACTCCCAAACATTCTTCCATTGTCAGGATACCACGATATTTTTTTCTTCTTTTTTTCAACATGCAGCAAAGGCAGTATCTTTTTTCTAAATAATAAATTTTCTAAATTGAACGAAAAATTTAATTTAATACACTTAATTATTTACATGTTATGGGTAAGAAAAACGAAAGGGCACTTGCAAGGTTTAAATAAAAAAAAGGTTAACGAACCGAGAGGTAAAACAAAAAAGATAAACCGACTTTTCAAGAAATCTGATAAGTAAATCAGATCAAGACTCAGAATTTTGAGCCAATTCTGACTTATAATCTGTAATATTTTTTGATATACCTATTTTATAATAAATTGGTACTTAGACAACTATATTTCATAACTTGGATCAATAATCAATTTTTTCAAAACCGGAGTACTTGTTTCCACATAACTATTTATGATTAAGTGAGCATCAAAATAAAATATAAAAGAAAAGTTGAGTTCCAAAGTTGTTGTTTTTTAACTTTCGTGACAATTTACTATTTTTAGTTGAGTATGAGATTTCTAAACTTTGGAGTTGCACCAAAAAAATGAAGGTATTATTGCACTTTTAGTTATAAAAAATGATATTTTTATATTATTACTTACTAGTAAAAGTATAAGGAATAGCTCGGAATTATTGTCAATGAACAGACAAAATTAGTTTTAATAATATAGGCTTTCTTCAGTACTATAGAAGAAAACTTCCTAACAAATCCTCAGTGTTGCTCTCAATACTTTCATGAGCACACTCACACTTAGTTACTGAATACTTAGATGTACTATCCTCAAGAATAAAGTAATAATTTTTGAAGAATGATATTTTCTTTAATTTTGAATGCTATGGAAATTTGTCCAAACTATTTTGTTATCTTCATAATTTCACCCCTTAAAAGATGCAATTCACAATATAGCAGCATTAAAAAAATATATCCCCTGATATTTTGTAAAAACACAAAAAAACTATAAGTAGTAACCCTGAATATGAACATTGAACATTCAAATCTGGGCTCTGAGGGGGCCAGTAGTCCTTGGGCCAAAAGCTCATGTTGTCCTTAAGCCACTCCTGAGCTTTCTTGGAAGCGTGGGCGGGTGCTCCATCTTGTTGAAATCCCAAGGAGAGTTGCCAACTATGGATTTGATCCACGGAAGGACCTTGGACGCCAGAATCTCTACATAATCCTCCGCTGTTAATCTGTAGCCAGTGGGGAACCATACTGGCTTCATGGCCTTCCCGTCTTGATATCATTTAAGATTTTCTTGGCACGCTCAAGCCTGACTTCTCGCTGACGATCAGTTAGCAGAGGGCGTTCAGTACGCCTCAGGGACTTTCCTCCAGCCCTTTTCAATGCCCTTGAAACAGTTGATCTCGACGTTCCCATCTTTCTGGCCATGTCGGCAATGAACCTGTTGGGAGTCCTCTTGAACACTGCCTTTACTTGCTTTGTTGAGACAGTGGGCTTCCTGCCAGCCCTAGGGGAATGCTTGAGATCACTCCCAGCCTCCAAGCGCTTGGAAACGTTGTAAATTGTCTTCAACGAGGCCCCAACCTGTTCCTTAATGTTGTTATGGGGCACTCTCGCTCGGAGGAGGGCTGCAATTTCGATCCTCTTTGTTTCCTGATTGGACATGGATGCCAGGAATGGTCATTTTTTAAAAACTAATATACCTTAATTATTTTATTCATTTTGGTCGGAGTATTTCTATTTTCATCTATAAAACAAATATAATTTATTGAATTATAATTTTAAATTTCAATGCATTAAATGATCAATTATTTTTCTAAAGACCTTATATTTAGGTGTATAAAAAGTAAATTTGTAAGAAAAAAAAATATTAAATAAGTCTTAATTCTCTTTAAAGCTTCAAAGGTTTCCACTTTCCCAAAACTTCCCAAATATAAGAAGTAGTTTGGAACAAAAAAGGTGTGATAAAGCATAGTTTTTATAGCAACTTATGAATCATCACTTATTTAATCAATTGCTAAAGTTAATTGTGGTGAATCAACCAATTTTATCAATTCATTGAACATAAATAAAGTATGATTCATAATTATTTTTTGTATCCAATTAAATATGTTAAATATGTAACCACACCATGAATCAAAAGGTGAACTCATTTCATATGCTGGGTGGCATATATTTATTGTTGCTCTTTTAAAATGAAATTAACTATGTATTTATTAAAATTTCTAGGTTGGTAGCATTGACATTTCTAGAATGGGTGGGTAACATTAAAATTTTTAAGCTGTCAGCATTCAAATGAATTAGAGTTGTAGTAAAGATGTCGATGTGCACACAAGAAAGACAACAGAAGCTAGATGTTCTGTCAAATACATATCAGCAACATTGACTGTGAATAATGCCTGATATCTGCCAATACACCAATTGTAAACGTAGTCAAATGTAAAGATCGTTTTTTACATATCTTTGGAAAATTAAAAAAAAAAAAGTTGGTATCAGTATTATTTAATTTTTGAAGAGAAAAAATAACCTTAGAGTAATCCCAAGAGGATATTCCCATGAAAGATGACACTGATGATTTGTTGGGAGTTATAAATGTAAGTCCTTGTTGGATTCGGAGTAGAATTTAGGAGCGATTTGGCGCAAATCCTCCCTTTTCTTGAGTGGGATTTGTGTATATATTCATAGTTGATGCTCTAATCGAAAACATTTTACAAGTCGTCAGGTAATTCGAAGGAGGGGGAGGGGAGAATCCAAATATCATTTTCCTGTTTGTTATATTATTTCTATGTAACGTTCTTCAATTGATAAAATTATTTTCAAGTCCCCCTAAAAGATACATATAAGGGTTGAGACGAAGCAAAAAAAAATCGCCCTTGCACTAAGTCTCAATACTAGTATATATATTTAATAAGATAGATATAAATCAATAAATTATTTATGAGAAAATTTAATCATTTTTTTATATGTAATAATAGTATTATACATATATCGAATATAATGAGGCCACAGTAAGTGCACTATTCCCTTTAATTATTTATCCAATTTGCTTATAGATCATAATTAAGTTTATTATGTAAATATGTTGTTGCCTGGTATCAGTATTCATTGTCATATACGAATATACGCAAATGTATACCTGGCGGAGACTAAAACTTTACTCACCTTTCTATATTTTATACCTAAATAATTTTTAATATACCTGGCGTTCGAATAGTGTTTCAACACTTATATGACGACGATTTAATAGGTTTTGTAAAGTACCAATCAATTTTTTCTCATTTATAACAGCTAAAGCTGGATTTCTTAGCTAACCAAAAAGTAGAGTAACATTGTTATATCTTAATTATTAATTAAACGGAAGCAAAAGGGTTAGAGATTGTCATATTGGTCTGTGCTGGCCATAGCAACTTTGATTATGTTAAGAGGATGAAGGTAAACACTCAGACACTGTACATACATATTGTAGAGGATAAAGAAATCTTCTATATTATCGTTAACTTTCCAAATATACCCCCTAAACTGTTTATTTGTTTAAATACTAGATTAATTTCGTTATTGTTAGGTTTAACAAATTTATATTTGTAGCTAAATCAGTAATCATTTCTTTACTTTACAAATCAAAAGTTCACCTCTCATTATATAATATTTCCCATGAATAAAATATTTTAATTACCCTTTTTTGTAATTAAAAACCAAAAAGAAAGCTCTTGGTTTTGTGAAAAAAAAGTGTCTGGTTACATAGGGCTTTTTATATTTACAATAGTAATTGCTTTTTTGGCTGCTCTATAAACACGAATATAATTCATTATTTTATAATTACTAACTCTCAGTTACTTTCCCTTTAGTGTAGAATAGTACATTAAAAGAATATTTCACTCCTTGTGAAAAATTAAAATCCCCGAGGAAGCAACAGAGGATAACATTATTACCAACAAAAAAATTTAAAATACATTTAATGAACATTGAAGCAGCAAAGTTTTTCCCTCAGTTTGTTTGTCCGGGTATAACTAATTTTTGTACAACAAGTGTGTTGTTTAAACTTAGCACGCCATACTAAAAAAAAAAGATGTACATGTATTAAATAAATATAATTAATAGTAATGGGACGTTTATTCAGAATGGGGAATTGGAGAATTAGATGGTTTTTTCTGGAATCATGAATATAATGTTTAATTTACGATTCCCATTCTTACTTATTATTAATTATTACTGGCATTTAACCATTTATTACTTTTGTAAGTTACAAAAAAAATAGACCCTTCCAAATTATGGAATTTTATTGATTCTCACTAGAAAATTAAAATTCAAAATATTTAATATTTGAAATGGAACAATAATTTTCATAGATTTGTTCCCAAAAAATAAAGTTTCTCTCAATATTTTTAAAATTTTTCACCAATATATTTTTATTTTTTGCACGAACAACTGTGGATTTTTGATTTTTTTTTCCAAAAAAATTTGCCTTTTGAGAATAATCATATTTTTTTACGAATGATCTTAATTTTTTGAGAATAATCTTCGGAGTTCGGATCACACTTATCAAGCTGGACTTTTGTGTTTGTGGTATTTTTTCCTATCAATTAGCAGTTGAATATTAATAAACAAAATGGGTTCGAATCCATTTTTTTATTTCAAACAACAGAAGTAACATGACTTCAAGCACTGTAAATTGTAAACAAATAGTCCGATTTTTATAATAATTTGATTTGTTTCGTTTGAAGGATGGTACTACGCAAAATAATATATATTTGGTAATAATGGCTCCATCTGTGATAATGCTTTCCTATTGAACAATATAATAAAATAAATCATACTGAAAAATACCACGTTTTAATATGATATTAATATTTCTGGTAGGTAGTGTCAATAACTCTATACATTTAAGTTTGTGAATCCGAAGCATTTTTCAGTGTTGTAGTTTGTTTGTTTTTGTCCACCTGAACAATATTTTTTTATATTATCAAGTTGTTATTCTTATAATTTTATTCTTTGGGAAATAATATTTCACTTTTGAGTTACCAGTGTGAGTATGCTCTGAAAGAAACAAAGAGTAACACTGACGCTTTGTTGGGGTGATATCCTCCATATTGAAAAATGTCATCTACGCCTAATATCTTCGAGCAATGTTATTATGATATTATTAATAGTAATTAATATATAAAAACAAAACCTTTAAAAGATATTCAAGATCAATTATGATATCATGGTGAACAATTTGAGTATTTTGCAACATTATATTTTGAACCAAAAAGATTTATTTCCTTTGTTATACTGAGCAAACATAAATATGATTTTTGCAATGACATTGAATATCATATATTCATATATTTTTTACATAAAAAAAAGGTAGTAATTAAGCTATAATCAATCATTAACCTTCAAATTATGGAAAATACATAGAAATTTATTTACCTGGTGAATAATTTAATTATTTAAAAACTATATTATAAACAGATTTTGTGTAATTCTTTTATTTTATATTACTTCTACTTTTTATATTTCAATATCATCGGATCTCTATAACTCAATAATTAGTCATGATTTTTCATAAAACTTCAATTAGCAAAGACCAAAACAATACATAATCAAGAATTACACCCTAAAATATTTCGACAACAAGCTCCAAAAAATCGACTGAAATAACTTTGTCAATACATTAGAGCATACATTTAAAAATGGTATATGTTGGTTATCTGTAAGACATTAGTGCTTTTATTTATAATTTTCCTTATATTGAAAATTCAAACGTATTAGCGCATATTTATTTAAGCTAATACGTATTTATATTATAATGAAAATATAAATATTTTTTTTTCTGAATTGGAAAACCCCTTCGTAAAAAAATTGCCATTTTTGGAATAAATATACTTTTGTATTTATTTCCTACACACATTCCTTAGGTTCAAACGAATATGAATTATAAAAATTTACTACAAAAAAGATCATAAACCATTTTAAATAACTACTAAGAAATCTGAATATCAATTGATGAATTGAGCGGCAAGTATCACTAGAGTTATAAATTTAATCCAAGGGATTTTATTAAGTGCATTTGTTATGTAATAATTGAAGGTTCACATATAAATATTACATTAATTGAATTAAGAAACACTATTTAAATTGTATGAAGAGTGTTGAACAATTAAATTAGCTCCTATTTTTAAAGGTGATTTTTTTTTTAAGAGTACATATTCCCAAGGTAAAGAATTAATATAAGTATAGGCTTTTTCATTTCTTTTAAATAAATCTTAATAAATCTTGACTTTTGAAAATAAATTGTTCTATTTACTTATTTCATTATGGCTTAAACTATTTGTGCAAAGGTGCACAAACAGAACCATAAAATTACATAAAATAACTGCATGAGATTGAACCTTATAACGCTTCATAACATATCTTATACATAAGATTTTGAATCCTTGACTTTAAAAGTTTCACAATTTTTTGAATAATTTTAAGACTTAAATGAGTAGGACGTCTAAAATTGGTTTGAAATCATAAATGTTTTATTAAATTTCCTCCAAACAGTAAAATTTGATATATAAATGGCTTAATAATAATATATATTTACATTTGAAATCGTTTTAATATATTTGAAAGAAAATTAATCTACATCATTAAATAGTCATTATGTATTTGATGTATATTTTTATATTATTCTATGGTTGAAGTGTGTGAATACTTTTTAATTCACTAAAACGTTTTAGCGTGTTTAGCGTCGCAGGCCACGATTGAAGCATTGGGAAGCATTTCATTTTTTTTTAATCTGCCACTTTCCTAATTCGGAAATATTCTTAAATTTTCTTAACCCCAATGTCATTTTCCGAAATTATTTCAAGTTTTGAGGCAAATAGCTGAAAAGTAAGTTTTTTTGTATGTAAACAAACTATTATTTTAATGTAGTAATAGTTTACCCCAATGGCATTAAGTTTCTCTTGAGAATTGTAAGTTGATGATGATTTTTTAATCTAAATAGTGGATATTGGTTTGAATAGTTTGGGTGTTATCGTAAAAGTTAAAAACTAGTTTCATGACTATTCTGAGTTGTATACAATTGAATTATAAAACCCCTTCAAATGAGTTTTTCTTGGATTTTGTAATTTCTTTTGACGCTTAGTTCCTCATTGTATCTTGTCATATTGATATTCAAGGTATTTAAATTTGAACTTATTTCTCCATTAATTCAATAAAAGATGAATGCTCCACCTTGAAAATGTAAATATCGTATGATATCTTAATTATTATTATTTTTTAATTGTAGTGATGAAATTTTATTGAATTACTTGAGATAACGTACTTTTATTTGAACTAATACGAATTGATATATTCATATACCTATATATTATTCTAATAATAATTGTACAAAAACGTAATATTGTTATTGGGCTATACTTTATCTCCACAGTATAGACAAGTTTGTGAGTTTGGATCCCAACACTTTAAGCATTGATGTAAAAGGAAAGAATAAAAACAGAAAGAAAACAATATGAACATTGTGGTTTCTTATATGGCAAAAAAATCCGTTCAAACTTAATCCTTAATTTATATATATTATTACAAATATGTATTTAAAATATAATTAATAATATTTTAGTCATTCTAACGAGGAAGAAATACAACAAAAATATATCAAATCAAAAAAAAAAACCTATGCATAACTTTTCTGCAAAGAAAAACACTTTCTGAAAACCAAATAAATGTGATATTTTACATGATCATTTTTTGTTGTGGTATATTTTGATTGATTAGATTGATACTCTGTTGCAATGTTTTAACGTGAATACATTTTTACAAAATAATGCTTTTATAAATATTTGCTCACTAAGTGCATCAATTTATTTGAGATACAATATTTTTGATACCCTTATGCATTTTGTAGGGTAAAACTGTTGTTTTGAAATAAACATATACTTTTATCCCTTAAGGATATATATTACTTATCAATAAATATAATATAATATAATTTTGTATGAAGCTTAATCCCTTCATTATTTTCCCGTGGTGTTTATGGGTACTAGGTCTAAAATACCTATTTTGTCTTTATTCTCTAAGTAAACTCATAATTTATAATTTAATTTTTTTAATATCCTCATTTCATTTAACAATTGTTCTTCCACATCTTCGTCAGTCAATTCTCACGATCCAAGTTCAACGCTGCTTCAGAAATCATCTCATGTAAAGCAGTGATTCTCAACCTTTTTTTAGTATTGTATCACTTATATAACATTGATTTTACACAAATACCCCCCTATAGAGCACAAAGTATTTATAGTTTCAGTGACAGGGCGTCCGCAGGATTATATTTTGGAGGGAGTTGGAGACTTAGTTTATGGATTTTTTTTTGAAAAAAAATGTAAAAATTAAAATTCTTTGTGAAAAAAATGTAAAAATTAAAATTCTTTGTGAAAAAAAATGTAAAAATTAAAATTCTTTGTGAAAAAAACTCTTAATAATTTTTTTTTGAAAAATTACAAAATGTTAAATTTTCTGAATGAAATTTCAAAAATCTATTGCTATTTTCATAAATTATCTGTTATTCAAAAAAAAAAAAAAAAAAAATTCCTTAATCTATATCTTGTTTTCTGAAGAAAAAAAAACCAAAAGCTAAACCTGTTTAAAAATTAAATTTTTTTTTGTCGAAAAATTCTAAAAATCTATAGATGTTCACATAAGATTAAACTAAATTTTTTGTTAAAAAAATTCAAATATTAAATTTTCTAGTAAAGACAAGACCCCTGAGTTTTGAGAATCACTGGTGTAGAGGATTGACGGATTACAATAATTAAATTTTCTATTTTTCTACAATTCGAGTATAGGATCAATGTCCCTTTTGTGGCAGTCTAAGTCTAATATTTCAAAGAATTATTTAATTTAAAATTAAATTATAATATTTTAACAGTAATAAACATAAATTATGTATATATTGTTAATACCCAAATATATTGTTGTTATTATTAATTAGCGTAATTTTGAGTCAATATCAACTGTGTATCAAGAAATACAATTTGATTAATATTTGGGGTAATATTTCACTCAAGTTCATTTACCACGTCAAAAAAGGATGTTCCCTAACGGAGGGTTAAGGGTCTGCATTGAGTAATTCTAGCCTATATGTCAATGATATATATGGAATTGTGTTTTTCTATTGTTTTCCTCTTACGGTTCCTTGCAAATTATCTAATAAAACGCTATGGTAGCTAAGCTATCCTTCTCCCAATTTTTTTTTAAATTGTCATCATTACCGACAAATCATATTATATACATCTTTCATCATAATACACAAATTCTATCAACAAGTTATGTTTTACATTGATAACATATCCGTTTCAATGTTAAGTTGGCTAAAACACAACAAAAAAGTACTTGCTTGATAAATATTAAGGAAATAGAAGAAAGTTAGAAAGACAAAAAGTATATTTTCACAATATATATTTTATTGGTTATTATATGTCATTAGAACTAATGGCAATTAATCAATTTTTTTTTATTAAAAATTTTTGTTATTATATTCAATAACAAGAATTACGCTTTATATTATTTCAACTACAATCGTCGAGGAAAATATATGTTTGCAAAAACAAATAATGAACTGATTTATTGCTTTTTTATACATATAGTACACAATAAATATATTTTACCCAGGGAATATTTTTTTATTTCATATATAATAGTGTTTTCAGTATAAATATTGATTCAAGTGTCAATAAATTTTTTTATAGATTCAAATCCCAATGATTTTTTTTGCAAACAACATACATATAAGGTTAAACCTCTGTTACTTAACAGATATGTGTACCCTCATACACATAATCGGGGTTAAAAACGGGCACATATGTGTTCATGAACATTTTTTTTTTCGAATGCTCCTTTAATTGGTTAGATGGAGTTGTTGCACTGATTAAGTATATGTAAACATTATAGTATTACATTTACTCCATATCAATGTCAATAGAAATACAAGGCTACACTATCATGTAATCGGCCTTGCTAGAATTTTCAATCTGATGTATTGTACCGACTGCTGGGCAAGACATGCGGATTTTGACAAAACACGCAACCACTTATAGTCTATGAAATCATTATTGCTAGAATTTTCAATTTAATGTATAATAATACTTCCTACTGTGAAACAAAAAACAGATTTAGGAAAAACACGCAACCATTCATTTACTATGACGTCAACATTAAATACGTGTTGGAACTTAAACATCAGTTCTACACACATTATAGTATAACCTTTCATTTCTATGAACCTTGTCCCATCTGACCTAGGAATCTTTTGTGAAATCCATATATATTTCTTTCTCTAGGAATCGCCTAGGCGCGAACGCAAATTGAATTAAAGAGAATAACTTCTCTTGAGTACGTTGTCGATGAGCTAGGGCGATTCCATCATTTTTAATAATCTGTAACTGAAATTTGTTCTCATCTCATTTTGAAGGTTTGTGTGAATTGAAAATGAGGTGAATAAAAATAATAACAACACCATTAATGTGAGAATCCCGGGACATTTCAGCCCATGTGTTATTTTTTTGTCAACATATCAAATACAACAATTTTAATTACTTCTTTTTATGTGTTGTCATCATTTAGTTTTCAAACTTGGTCACAATCGATTATGGTATAGATCATATATAAATTTTATTAAGTTAAAATATAGTTACAAATTTCTAAATTATTGCTGTAATTTCGGGTTAGCTAAACACCTTTGAGAAATATTCACATTAGGATTTGAAGGAAAGTAACTGAGATATGCGAAGGATCAACCCTGAATATTCAAACGTGTACATATACCTCTTAAATTATGTAAATATCCACATTGATTTGTATTGTGGATAAAAAAGACTATTGTTGTTTTCCCTGAAATAGGAGAACTAATTTTTACTTAACTTTATGTTTAATTGTATTCTAACCAAATATGAAGCCAAGTACAATTAAATATACTTAGGTCTAGTACAAGTAATTAATTGAAATTTGAAAAACAAATACTTGCTTTAGTAAATTGAGGTATTTAAGCAACTTTATTTATTATTTTTAACACAAGTGTAAATACAATGAAGAATATATTCATTTACTGTTTCGTTTCAATCCCATTTTATGTGTTATTCTACTTTGTAAGCAAGATTAATACTGAAAATAAGGTGTAGAAATCTTTTCAAGAAGTCTGTTTATCGTCCGAAATGAAACAGACAGATGTTATCATCTTCTTCTAAAAATTTTTATCTTTTTATATATTGTCAGTTTGAAGCTGCTATTCATCTTTCAACAAATCAGTAGCAATTGTAAATTTTGTAACTGATGTATTTAGGTAATTTGTTTGGAGTCAAACAATCCTTATATAAACATTGATTACTTTCATGTACTTATTAATATTGATAAAAATATTAGTTTTATTTAAAAAAGAACATTTTTATACGAAAAAATGAAATCTTTTTTTATAGTATTCTGTATTTGAAGTACTTAACAATTGATATCTACTACTTTTTAAACAAAATATCAGCACTCGTGTTTCATAAATACTGAAGTATAACCTATAGGACGTACGATCGTCTAAGTAATATCAGCAATGTACTTGGCTATATCCCTGATTCCTATATATAATATATACTTACGGCACCAGCTTTTCCGAGCTCCAAAATGATCTTTTTTTCTTAATTCTTAAAACAGATGTAGAAAGCGTTCGACTAAGAGACTTTTGTTTGACCAATTTATTTAGGTTATTTGTGAGCGTACCTGCTGCAAAATTTGAGCCAGAGACAAGAGCCGGGTTGATGGGGGACAAGAGAGAGCTTTGAAGCTCTTTCTCATACACTTCCTCAGACTGGCTTTTATTACTGTCTGCAACTGAGGGAAGGATCTTTGGATCTGAGTTAATGCGGACAAGGATATGACTATTTTTGAAGGGATAGTACTCCGGTTTTTGAGGTCCAAAGGTTTTGGAGGACATTTTGTGGAGATTCTTGTTGTTTGTGATTTTATTTTTGTACATAAATCACTATAGTTTAGATAGATATAAAAGTTTTTTTTATTTTATCCTTTTCTGCTGTTGTTGTATTATTATATATTATTAAAAGGACATTTTTATTTGCAAAATATATTCTGTTTACGTACATAAAGCATTTGTATTCTGAGATCAAGACATTAACATAATGGAAGAGTTGTTAAATAATTCATGTTTAAGCCTTTGTTTCATCTTTTTATTGATTTATACAACATAAGTAAAAATACATAAATAGTTTATTGTAACATATCTACAAAAGAACTGCGGATAAATGCGGTTGAGCTCTGTTTTATATTTGTAAAGGATATACTTTTTTATACAAATATATATTCTTACATATGGTCTGATGAAAAAGAAACTACTACTCCGAATACAATTCTCATTTGATTCTCACATTCATTATTAATGATGTTGGTACAACTGTTCACAAAGTTTGCATTGTTAATTTGTTTTCAAACATTATTGCTTTTTAGTTTGCAATAGCATTTTCTACTTTTTTAAAAAATGTAGAAAAAAAAATCAATTTTGCAGAAAATTGTTAAAAAATTTTTAATATATTGTTTATTTTTCAAAATTTAGTATTCGTGTAAAAAAAAAAAATCTACTAAATTCCAGAGCTTTTTATGCCTTCCAAGAATTGTAGTATTTTAAAATGCTTGGTTAAACTAACATGCTAAAAATAAAGTTGTCAAATTTATTATTTTGTTCAGGATTTTCAAAGGTAACAGAGAACTCCCATGAAAATCAAGGCTTTAGATTTTGCTTTACGAAATTATAAAGCCTTGATAACAAACAGAAAAACAAATAATGATGTTATACATCCTCAGAAGCTGAGGGCAATTTTTATTGGTGTAGCAGCAATATATGAATACCTTTCCATAAAACTACCGTATTTGGGGATTATATCGTGGACTTTAGTTAAAAAATAATTTAAGTACTTTTTGCTCTTTTGGCGTGCTCTGCGATTTTCTATTGTTGAAAAAAAAACAATTTGGAGGAACATTCTTATAAAATGTTTAAAATATTGTTTATTTTTCTGATATAGTTATTATTTATAAAATGCTTAATGTAGCGTAAAAATTGTGTGCTGATATATTTAGAAAAGTTGGTTGGCCAATTGAATTTGAAAATAAAGTTTTATTTTTTGAAAAAATAATTTTTATTAGTAAATGACATTTTAATGATTATATAATCTATGGAAAAGTTTAAATTTTTTTTCAGTTATCAGATTCTTTCGAAATGAGAAAGTAATAATTTATTTTCTATCATACATAGTAGTATAAACTACGAATGAGAAACATTAATTTTTATTTAATTCAATGTTATAAATCTCTTAATGTGTAAATTATCTTTTTTGTTGAGGTTTCCATAAATTCTTATTTTCGAAATAAAACGGAAAAAGAGTGAACGATTTTTTCAATCCATTACTCAAAAGAGAATAAAAAGAGACTCGTAAACCTATATTATCACTACTTTTTGTACTAAAATCAACAATCCTACAAATAATTACTTTTACGAAATAAATAACACCTTATTCTTTAATTATAACATAGATATGAAAGGCACTGTTTTTTTAAAACTCATTAATTTACTTTAATTTTATTTTGAAGTATGTTGACCATTTGTAAAAGGGTGCAACAGGTTATTTCATAATTGCAAATATAAATTATGAAGATAATTTTTCCTATCATATCTTTGATTATACCTGTGTAGAGACAATCATTTAAAAAAATTAATGGTAATACACAATTACTTTTTTAATATTTTTTGGGAAAATATATTTAAAGCAATTTTTTTTTTATTGTATGCCAATTCTTTTGTATAAATATGACTACGTACTTAAATCGATATTTATATTAGTATATAAATATCAATAACGGAAAATTTACTTTCCAATGTCAAAATGGGACATTGAAAACTATAGGAACAGGGTAGGTCATAAAAGGTAGACTCTTAGTTTTCTCATTAACAACCGAACATTTAGTGGCTATTTTTTTTTTTAATTATTGTTCAGACATCCATTTTGCATAAGCAATCTATAATAAACATTTTACATCTAGTCAACACCAATGCAGCGCATCTCAGATTTCCTAGATACTGAAGTTAGGGTGGTGAGGATTACAGACGTTTTTAATTGGGGGTTTCAAGGTGCCAACATGAAGAATAATGGATGAGACCTCTCCCGGAATGTAGAAAGTGTAATACACAAACTAAAGAGGGATCCAGAATTCCTTTCCAGCTTGGACAAGAAGATCAAGAAGGACTTCACCAAATCGATAAACCTCACCAACAACATTTCAATGGGTGCTGGGACCATCAGGAGGGCTGTAAAGAGTGACTTGGGATTATCCTCATACATGAAAATCCTACGCCACCCTTTAACACAGGTCATGAAAGCCAGGAGGCTCAAGAGGCAAAAAGATATTGTCCCTTCTCGCAAAATTTGAAGCCGCTTGACTTTGCAGGGAACTTTGGAAAGAGAGACCATCAAAACTCAACAACCAAATGTACACTACCTTAATTACACAATAGTAACAGGCTTGGACAACTTGTAAGAGGAGTTGATCATCAACTCCTGCAAGGCGCGACTTGTAAAGTTAGTGTTTGATGCTGAAGGTGGTCATATTGAGTGGCCATGTTTGCAATGCCCTTGTTTACATGCTTTGTTCAACTAATTTTCTTAAATTTTTTTTTTAAATGAAAAAAAATATGGAAGTATTTCTACAGCTACCTCTCAAGTCCACGTTTTCCTCCTCAACCCAGGATACAACTATAATTAATTTTGTATATAGCAATAAATAAATTGATCGTAAACAATCTAAAGGCCTTAATTTATGGATGAATGGTTCATGACATCATGTGAAATTAAAAAAATTGTTTAACCCGGGGACAATAACGTAATATAAAGTTAAACTTGTTGCAACTATTATTATTGTTGTACTACTCATAAATATGGATAGGGGAAAACATGGGTTCATAGAAGGAACCGGGAAAAAGTTGGTTTATATATTGTGACTGGAAAAATTGTTGTACAATTTGAGAACGATTATAGGGCGGTTTTTAAGCTTTATGCATATTCATAGCATATAAACTGTTACTTTCTGTAGCCAACAAAATAATTTCGAGACAGTTTTAATCTGCATCACTCATAAATTGATGGATAGCTATTTGTTATTGATTTGGTAAGAGAAGGGTATATTTGATCGAGTGTGTGATCAAATAAAATATGTCTTGCAAACATTGAGGCTTACATATTTAAATAAGTTATTAAGAAATAACTTATTTTTCACTCCAAAAAATTGATATCCTGACTTAAATAAACAAAGACAGCAAATACACTTTACTACTCTGAAGCACTGATGCCATGTTATGTATAAGCATTTATATTCAAAATATTTGCAGCCACACAAGGAATAAATTTGCTTAATCATAGCCGTTTAAAATGGCGATGTAACTAGTTGCAATGTTATTAGAGAAGGGAAAATAAGTGTATTTGGCAATGTTTGATTCTTCCACTCCCAATCCTATTTTCAAAAAGTACTATTTTGGAATAAACGAAGCTCCAGTCTTGGTTAAATAATATCCCAAAACAAATAACTATTTGGTGTTTTACTCAAAAAAAATTCTTAGCATAACACTTTGTTCATGCCGAATTTTTCCCCCCTATTGGTTGTAAATTGAACTATGACAACAAATAAGTTTTAAAAAAAAACTGGTTGCACTAACATCACTTTCTTTTTATATCAGTTGACCTGTAAAAGTAGTTGTGACGCGAGTGTGCTTTCATTCTATATGCAAGATTCTAAAATTATCTTGGAAATACACTTAGTTTCTATAATGCGTTGGAGTAGTTAGGAATTTTTATCTCCTATCGATAATAAATAAGGTCATAAAAAAGGTTGACAAAATATTTATAAAATCTTACAAATTGATATTCTGCTCCTAAGTTCCATTAGTGTGACTTATGAAAATCCATTCATTGCTATAATTTCTGATTTACAAAAAAAAAAGGCATTTTTCAATTTTTTTCCATAATTTGAAATTTTGCAAAGTTCTTGCAATATAAATCTCCGCAGATAATGATAATAAAAAGCTAGAATTAGATCCATCCGGTTTGATGCCATCCCAGAATTCTAAATTAGTCAAATTGGGCTTTTTAAACTTCATTATGCCGGAAAAACAAACATTTTTAAGACCTTAGCCAAATTGCTAATTAAAATTCATACTTTTTCCATTAATCATACAATATTATAAAGTAAAATATGTTGGAAACTTAATTTTGCATTTTTTTCTATGATACATTGTCCTTCTTTAACCTTTTCATGTAAATTTATTCAAAGAAAAACTAAACAGAACTAAAAATCATCAGTTATTAAAATACCAAAGTTTGTTTTGTTCAGTGGATGTACATTGAATGACGTCACCTATCTTTAAAACGATGTCAAATAAAACTTTTCAAAAATATAAAATTTGCTTTTTTATCTTTTGAAAAAATGATGTTATTTTGTAAACCCTTTAATATAATTCAATCTTATTAGAATAAGGTCGCCACCAAGAAAACTATTGAAAAAACACAGCAAATTCATTAAGTAAATCTCTTTTTTATAAGAAACGTCATTGGGTGTATTTGTTTTGATAATATAAAACACAAAGGTACAAAATGTAATCATTTAATTTTTTTTTCTATTGATCTTTTATTTAAAATTTTATATTTAGATTTTTCAATAACTATCTATCGTTATCTTCCTGTATTTAATGTCCAAATGATGGTATCCTTTATATCGTTGCTGACTAACATTGTTATAATAACCCCCCAGAATGGATAAGTTGATATTTATATTCATTTTTTATCTACAAAAATATGAAGTATTTAATTACATCTCTTAATATAATTTAGTTAGTATAACCTTATGCTCACAAAATGTAATAAGTTGAACTATATAAAAGAAACATTTAAAGAAGAATATGAGGCATTAGGACAAATAAAATTACAACAAATATAATAATAAACAAAAACATAAAAAGTAAATTATATTTTTATTCATTTACATGTTACTTTCTTGTAAGTCAAAAAGTATATTTTTAAAATGAGGTAGTAATATGTATAAACAATTTATATTTGATTATGCTAAGTACCATTCTAAATACGTCTGTAGCCCAGTATACCAGTATAGTTCCCCTTTAAAAAACAAATTTATTAGTTGTGAATCATTTGTTGATTAGGAATTAGTTATTGGTAATTACGCAATGGTTTTATAAATGTTGGGTCTTCACTAATAAATCCGGTTTATATTACAATATTTGAACAAATTTTACAAATTTAGAAAACTTAAAACTATTACCATGTAATGGTAAAATTTTTAGTTAGTTAGTATTCTTTTTTGTGGAGTTATTAGAGATATCCAATCCGTTACCCGTAGGCTGCATTGCAGCCCGCTAAATGTTTAAGTGCAGCTAACTATTCATGCTCACTTCAAGTAGTATTTTTTAACACAATGGTCACAATATCATCAAAACCCGTGCAACGCACATTTTACTTACAAAAATAGAACAATAGTTCCAAAATGACGAAATTGTTGAAAGAGTACCGCTCAGGGAATATATAATATGAAAACAGATGTTTCTTTGTGAGGAGTTCTTTTCTAAAATATAAATTATGTAGCAGAGCAAACATTTTAATCAAAAATAAATAAACTGGCCCAAAAATATCATGCTGCGGGTGCCCTTGAACGGAGTTGCCAGATTGCCCTATTTTGAAGCAGTTTCGCCATTGGAAAACTAAATTTGGCTTAAATTTGAAATAAATAGTTTTTAAAATTTTATAGTTTTGTTTTATTAAGACATTTTTCATTATATTTATATCAATAGGTTTTGTAGCCCATTAAATTATTTCATGTGACTATGCAGCCCATTATATTGAAAGTTTGGGCATCCATTGCTTAAAGCTTTTTTCAAATTATGAAAATGAATTGAAAAATCGTCTTATGAATTATAGAAATTGAAGAAATTAACTGACTTTCAAGATTCGCACCAATAAAAACTTAAGGTTTAATTTGGAACTAATTTAATTTTATAAAATAATATGTCAAACAATTTCTGGGCATATTTAGGCCCTACTACAAACATACGTTTTTCAATACTCCAATATATGAGAAAATTTTAGAATCTTGTGTCTTGAATGAAACTACCCCCACCCGGCTACTACATCTACAAACCTTCTTGCAAGGCATAATAAAAAAAGTCATGTTTTGTGTTCTATCAGTCCCACAAATTTTTGATAAAAATATCGATATATCATTAAGCCAAATAGGATATATCAGGTGGTCCATTGAAATACAAACACTTATTAATTCGATAATTAATGACGGCAGAGTTGTTTTAGGTAAATTTATGTTTCGATATATTAAAGTATAAACAATTAGTTACAAGAAAAAACCTGAGCTCTCTATTTTGGCTATAAGTCGAGAAAATAACACTTGACCCTGATCGACGAATTTCCATACGCGTACTGCAAGCAGTTGGATATATGTAGGACCACCGTCTACGCCGTCAGTAATTCCTAAACGTTGAAAAGGAAGAAGGGCTCTGTCAAAACAGCTATATTGGAGCCGGAGGAGTTAAAGAAAATTGCACAAGACAGTCCCCTCAAGTCAATGAAGGCTCATTCAAGAGATCTTAGTGTTTCACACCAGACTCTAGAGAGAGCTATCATAAATTTGGATGGAAAGATCCTTGTGAGTTTGGAAAGGCAACCTTCGACACCAGTAATGAAAGAAACCAATCTCCTTTATTGCAAAGCAAAAGCGCTTTTTTACACTTCTGGACTCCCTCCAAGCCTGATGCCAACCCTCTTAACGATACTTTTGCTTTGCATGTCGAGAGAAGGCCTCCTGTGTCCGTCACACAAACTATAAGTCTCTCAAACCCACTCTCAGTCAGCGCTGGGACATCACTAAGGATCAATTTTATCTTCTTAAGGCCCAATTCAAGAGACTGGATGGGACCATACTGGACTAGACCACGATCTTTGGTCCTAAATATGGACCTACATAACTCTAGTCATATTTTTGCACCCTATATTCGTATAAAAAATTGCATCGTTTAGTCCGGATCTGTTCAGTCTGGATTTTGTTATAGTTGCTAGGGTTTTTATAGTAAGACCATTTTGCAAAAAAATTCACAATTTATTAAAAAATCTAATCCGGTACAACCTAAAAGTCAATTATCCAGACTTTCACAAGTATTTCTGTATATTAGTTTTTATACAATAAAACTACACAAAAATTCTAGTTGATATCTTTCAGTGACTTATTTCCTATACAAAGTCTTAAGATGTAATAGTCAAATTGATTTTCCTTCATCTATATTTTATGAATTTACGTATCGATAAAGAACTTTTAACCTATTGATTTTGTAACTTTTATATATAATATATTTTGTATTTTACAGATGTCATGATATACAAAAGTTAGATAACATAATCTAAATATATATTTTTTTTTAATATTGAGACGAAAGTAGAAATACTAAGAAAATTAGAATCTAAAAACCATGGACAAATATATGAGAAAATTATATTTTAAATAAAAGGAATATATTTTTATAGTGTTATTTTTCACTGCTTTAAGCCATTGGAAAACAATATTTAGAAATAGAGTTTTCTTTTATTAACCTATTAAAAGCTTTCTTTTGATTTCTTCAAAAAAACTTCTCTTTTTTTACGTAAAAATATAAAATTATATTATATTATATTATATTGAAATTTATTTTAGTGGCCAAAGAAATATTTAATATATGAATTCATGATTTACCTTATTTTTACATATTTTTTTGAAAGTGTAAAATATTTCATAGAAATTTAAAACAAAAATCAGAATTTAATGCTTTACTATAAGAATAATAAACTGAAACTCATGTTGATAAGTTGATATTCTATAATTAAAAAAATTATTCTTAATGTCTTATATTAATACAAGTATTTGAAGCATTATCGTGCAGTTGTTTATTTTGTAATTAAATAAATTTTATTTAGATGGTGTCTTTTTTACCGAGTTCATTATCATCCTTTTAAAAATAATTTTCAGTATCGCAGGGTTAATGAATGTATAAGAAAATGGAATATTTTTATATTATGTGGTTGGATAAATTTGACTAAGTGCTCAGTAGTTGTCCAGGACCACTACGTGTTTACATCACCGAGTGTCACATTTGAGAGAATACGTATGCAAATCCAAAAATGAGGGAGTTTGATGCTCCGAAATGTGTATTTTGCTTATTTTATTCAAATAGCTTTGCACTCAGATAATTAAAGGAAAAATTAATTATAATCAGATATATTTACCTTCAGTTATTTTAAATTCTATATATGACAACTATAAAGTAGCACGTATTTTATCTTTAGGGTAGTATTAAGACTTATTTGATTAAGTGTTTTTGTATGAAAGCAAATGTATTCAATTAGATCTTCCATAATATTGACTTTTATAAATAATACTCATTAGTTGAATAAAAATAAAAAGTAATTGGCTGGTTTTTCTATCAATTAACCTTCTCAGAAAAGTAGGGGTTGAAAAAATCAACCAAAATTTGGCATATTTATTGTTTATTTTGATATTTTTGTAGGTGGTACAAAATACTATAAGTTTCAAAACCAATGCTGTAATGTTATATTATCTCATAATTGGTCTTTATATACAGTAGTAGTTATTTTTAAATATATATATATTAATAAAGCAAAGTTAGTCTGTTTAGGCCTCATTTCTGTGTACGTGCTTAATATTTTATACCTGTTTGACTTTTTGATTTAAGAAATATTAATTTAGTAACAGGGGTGTTTAGTTAAAGCCTATAAGGTCATTTAAAAAAAATAAAAAGGAGACTAAATAGTGGGTTGTCAGACAGTATTGATTGGGTCCACCCCAGTTTTCAGACGGATCCTATCTATCCTTGGGACCTCTCCTTCCAAAAGTTAGTAGTAGAACAGATTAAAACAAATTTTTAAGTTGAGTCATGTCATAAAAGACCGAAACTTATAAGTTTTTGTACTGAACTGAACTGGGCCAATACTGAAATGGATATAACTGCAGTTCTAAGTCTTAAATAGGGACGGACACTGCATTAGGAGTATATATCTATTTTAATACAATAATTTTCGTGTGTCATTTTGCCTACTTGTAAATAGCAGTAACATTTACAAAAATATTTCTGATATTAAAATATTGTAAATTTTTCGAAATACTGACCGAGTGAGTATTCTTTTATTATTTTTTGCTTTTAAGACATAAAAACTAACGCTTTTATCCTCTTAGTCACAAAAGATCTGTAGAAAAGTGTCTCAATTATCGACTCACGCTTTTTTTTTCATTTAATTTAACATAACATCAACATAAAAAATCATCTTGAAGAAAGATTCAGAAAAGGAGATATTGGATGAATTAAGATACTCAGGAATTTTAGATATAGTTTATAACTTTTTTTGATTTAAGACATTTAAATTGTCCTGCAGGGCTTTACAATAACATTTGAAAAATAGTTTTGTCGGTCAGGTTATTGCAGCTTATATTCTGTATGAACAGACAAGTGGTACCATTTCATACAAACTCAGTTCGTTTTGACATATGACACATTTATATTATCGTTGAATCATTGGATTCTTTATTTTAACAAATTTAATTCACCAACAGTTTAAAAACAGGTGTTACAATAAAATTAACGAAATATAGTTCAAACATTGATAATTGAAACAAAAACTTTTTCATTGATTATAACACCTTTTGAAGCCCTATTTACATTACACTTTTCAAAGCTTAGGACAGGTAAAACATTTTCATAATGTGTTCTATTTGCAAAGGCTTAGAAATACAATTAATTTAAAGTCTAGCCGTGATATAGTCATTCAAATCAAATTTATTGATTCTTTATTTGTTTTTATTTGGCCGCTTCAAGTTCAATTTGGGTCATCTCCAATGGTTTAAAAATAATATTTTGTTAATATAAATTGACAAATATTCGTGGACATCAACACTCAATTTTGAGAAAACTCATTCTAGCTTGTTTTTGTGTTGACGGCCTGCATACATTATTGAACTTATGTAAGTAACAACATTTTATGAAGATAAATGTTGATATTTACTCTAATGCGATGAATATTTGTCATAAATTAAAAATATGTAACAAATGTATTAATATTTTTATACGACATTTTTGCATGTTCATAATGAAAGTATTTAAATAACATAGATTATTTTGCAATACAATAAGAAGAAAAAAAGATGAAATCACTACTTACAACTTTATTTCATATTTTTTGAATTTTTTTTATTACAGTACGTAGAAAGTTATATGCATAATGATATAATCTATTTTTTTTTCTTTTGAAATAAGTTTCTCGTTAACACAAAGGCAATATAGGATTGTTTTGCTCGAAAATAAGTATGTATTGTATTCTTTACCTAATTATCTTATATTCCATTTATGAACAAAATATATTAATCATTAATAGGCGCTGCAATTTTCACTTATATTTTGCAAAAATAATATACCACTAATAAATAATGATATATTCCACAAATTAAAAAGCCCAAATAACGATCTTAAATAATTACTAACTCAGCTTGAAAATTTCAAATTTCTGGATGTCTCAAAAGTTTTCACATAAAGCCAAAAATATACTTAAATATATATTACATAATAAAAATATTAAGGCGTTCATAAAAATGAAGTAAATATAATTTTTTTTGTTATAATGCAAATTATTATTTAATTAAAATATATTATCATTAATGATTGTACAGAAATCAATCATAAAGTAGAATTGAATAGAAATGGCTTGAGCATTACTGAAATAAACGGCGGTAATCGTTGCCTGAGTAATCTTTTTGTCTATATAAATGGAAAAATGCACTTTTTAAAGAAGATTGAATAGAGAGAGAAAGCCTAAGACTAAAGTGTACGGCTAAAGGAATATTAAAAGCCTTGGAAAAAAGATTTTTACTTTTCTTTGTGTTGGTTAAAACACAGAATTGTAACCCACTCCCTTTCTCTGAAGATTATATCTGAATAATCATAAGACAAAAGGACTTGTTACTTTTCTAAAATATAATAGAAACAATGATAATTTTTTTATTCGAATGTGATGTAATAAAGATAATTTTTAATCACATGACCAGAAAAATGTCAATTTAATAGCAAAATATTAATGTTTTATGGTTCTAAGAAAATTACATGTGGACAATTGCTATTAAAAAAAATTGGCCTGGATTTTGCAACCCCAAATATTTGAAATTAACCCTATGTCCATGTTTTTAATCTTCTTTGTGTTTTTCCGTAGCTTTAATCAACACATGGTCTTGGAGTTCATTTTGAAGTATTTAAAAGGGGCCTAAATGCTTTGTGAAGCAGTGGCAACAGTTTTTAACTTCCTTTTTGGTATTTCAAATGTATAAAACAAGTTTTGGGACGAGGTATTGTAATTTTGTTTGTTAATGACGATAAATATTCCCAATAACAATTTTCCACACTGACAATTTTCTCTTGGGCATTTTTTTGCAATAAAAATTATCCACTAACATTTTTTGCAAGGGTAATTTTATGTGCACACTGTTATATATATTTCCCTTAATGAATAATAAATTTGTGTTGTATTAACTAAATTTAAGTTGTTGTTGTTTTTTTGCAAGTTTAAAATCAAAAGAACCCAACCTTCTCATAATTATATTTTATATGTCAATAAAATAATAATTTAATTTAATTGATTTTTGATCTTTAATTTTTTTTTTAAATGTATAAAATGCTTGTAATATTAGTCAAGTAAAGATATATACGTGCTCAAAAAAATATAAATTCAAAATTGGATATACGTGTTTAAAAAAAAATTGTGTCTGTGAGTCAGAATAGAATTAACGAACATAATAATAATAGTTGAACAGCAGATTAAAGGATTAAAATGATACTTTTTTGTATGATATTTCCGTATGTCATTTCTTCATAACCTTAGTTGTCAATAGTTTGATGATTTTTAATGGTTATTTCTATTTTGAAATAAATTTCACTGTCTATCTATCACCTATCGTGTAAAAGTACAAACTGATTACAGCACATATGGAAACGTACATTACTCTTTTCCTTCTTTTTATTTTCCTTTCTCCTTGCCAAGGAGGGATTCTTAGGAATGGATAGAAGAACATTGAAATGAGGAAAAAAGAACGAGAGGAATGTGAGCGTTCGCTCCTTTTTTGATAGAGATATTATCCCTTCTCACATTGTAAATGTAAGTATAGTTACATAAAATATGACGTGCAATATTTTTTCCAGTCAGTAATCCTTAAAAATATTTTTATTTATTTTTCAAAGCTGTTATCATTATTCTTTAATTATTGCAGCAGTGACATCTAAATATAAAATAATTACGTTTGCTAATTAATATCAAAGAGTAACACTCTATATTTATTGGGGAACAATTAGTATAGATTCAAAAAATATGACGTGTCGGTATGTTAAAAAAAAGAAACGGAAAATTAACGTGTCACTCTTCCAATTTGAAGAATGTTTAGAAAGAGCGCAACTCAGCTAGTATGACGTTTAATTAAATTAATTGCATGCAGCTATGAGATAAAATAAATACACACAAACCTCACTCTGAAACCTAAACAAAACCTTACAATTATAACCCTGTAACAAATCATCAGTTTTACTCCTTAAACTATAACGTTCTAGCAATAACTTTATACCTATATATTATATTTCCCAGAATAAAAGAATAATAAAAACAGCATTGGAAAAACAAAACCCTTCAGGGGGCATCTAGAAAAAGTTTTTTAAACCTAAAGTTAATAGTGTAAGTTACTGTATATATTTTTGCTAGTTATGGAGCTGTATTTGTGTTCATTTACTTCATCCTTGCAGCTAATATAATAAAGTGTCATGACAGCTAAGCTGATCTTTTTCAAATTATCTGGATTACTACGTCGTTTTTTAGATTTTTTTTTTTCAAATACTTGGTTTTCTACTTCTCTAAAGATATAAGTAAAAATGTCTAAAAAACAACCTTGAACTTGTATGGAATTTGTTCTAGTGGGCAATCTGAATCGTGTTTTATAATTTAGAGCAGGTAAGTACTAAGTATAATCAGGAGTTTGTGTCCACATGAATACGGAGGATTTTTTTGAGAGTTACGGGTAAGTCTTCATTAGACTTAGAGTAGATTTTACAATGGTAATTTCTTCCTTTGTTCGTGTCAATGCATAGTGGTAATTATGTTAATTTTCATTTTTTCACGGCTGCTTGCACTGAATCTAATTGAAAGTCATAACAGCGAACCTGCTCTTCCTCCAAATATTCAGAGTTAACAATACATTGTTCGGTTTCTTTTTTAACTTACCTTTTCCAACTGTATGTATATATATTTATATGTATATCCAAATATAAAGTTGTTTTTGTTTTGTATATATATTTCCTTCATTTTGATCAATCATAATCATGCCAGCCTCCCTAAAAAACTTCAAAAACTTCTACTATATATATTCAACGCTTAAACGCTTTACACTTTTTACAGTAAAATCCCACTGTAATAATTTTTAATCAAATTTAAACTTTATTAGCGTTATTGGTAATACTTAAAATTGAGTTACTGATGTTTTTCTTTTAAATGTGTTTTTTCTCTGCAACTTTTCAAGGGGTGTTAGGAAACCCCGTTTTCAATAATAAAACATGAGTGACAATCTTACTCCGTAAATATATAAATATTAATTATTCCGACGCTGATCCTCCTTTCCACTCTGAGTCCAAAAATGACTGACACTTATAACACCACAATATACCATCAGGGGCATTCTTTTTTATTCATAGGCATACATACTTTTCAATACTTTATATTTATATGTTATCTCTTCAAGAAATAATGGATAAAGATAACAGCTTATGAAAATTTAAAAAAAACACACAATAGTTCAGGTTGCATTTATTTTTTTGGCAAAGCTGTATATGAAGTCACAAACCGAAGATTAGATTATCAATATTTATATATATATAGTTGCCTAAACAACTTCTTTTTGGTTCTCTAGGAGCGTCAAATATAATTAAATATTACTTTATAACTAACTATACAACCATCTCGTTGAATGACCCCTTTTTAATAAATTAACAAAGGTGAATTCCCCGAAAAGATGACAAAAATTGATAATGTTAAAGTCATCATTTGTGGTTTCAAGAGAAGGGACATCTAGCGTAGGCAAAATGATACTCATTCTATAACTCTTAACTTTATATTTTAATATGAGGATCGTGCGAGTGACTTTGTACTAAAATATATACTAACTGGAGCTAACAAATTTAATTTTTCTTTAAAGAGCATAGCCAATTGAAAAAAAATAAAATAAATGATGCAGACATTTAAATTGCTTTAGTTCATTGTTATGATTCAACTTTTTTATTTCTTGAATGCAAATATTAGGATATTTGCACTCTGCATAATAAATATTCATGGTTTAATTCCAGAATTATGACAAAAAAAAAGAAGATATTTATTTATTATTAATAATTTAACAATATAATTATCAATATCTGGTCTACAAGGTTGGGCCGCACAACGTGGACTCTGGGAGCTCTTGACCTCAATGAGCTCTGTCACAAGGCAGTAGGTGTCCTCTTGTATAAGAAAAATTGCCCTTCAGAGTTCTCCTTACGGTTCCACAAGCCCCAGAGAAGTCATAGGGAAGTTAATTCATCGATTTGCTGGGGTTCTCCTTGTCCAAAAAAAACTATTATTTATGAAATATATCAAAACAAAATATTGTATCTTGTACCGTCATCATCTTCTAAGCTATCGTCTTCTCACTCCCACTAAACCAAAATCCTGTCAATGCCACTCTAAGTAATTACAAATCCCTATGCTGATGCAATTCTTGTAAAATTCCCAATGCCTATTGTTTAATATTTTAAATAATAGTTAAAAACAAACATACCACTTTGCTATTAATTCATAAGGGTTACAATTCATAAAATAAATCTTCCAATTGTCAATTGTATCAGAATTCTGTTAACAATCTGTCTTAATACTGTGATGAGGGAGTTGGTGGTAAACTACTATCTTGTAACGTTCCATCAAGATATGAACGTATCCAGTGGTTGGGTCTACTTGGCAGTACGATAATATTAAATATGAACCCCTAAAATAGCATCTCATTCAATAATGATGGAATTTCTGACATCAGTGAAAACACTAAAAACATATATGCGCTTCAACTGTTTCAGAAATACATTATTCCAATTAATCATACAAGTCTAACGTTTTTGGTAATCAAATAAAAAGTTTAATAACTATTCATCATGTGGTATTTACAACATGCCTTTGATTAAAACATATTTTTGTTTAGTTTTATTTATTTAGAACATCTGTTATATATTTTTTTAATGCTTATTTTACCAACTTTCTTATATTGTTGTTCAGAGTCAAATGTATTAATTTTTTGATAGATGATGAAAACATACTAAAAATTAAAAACCTCAATTTAGGAAACAAAAAAAAAAATCTCCAGATCCACTCAAACACTTTGTCTTTACATTTTTTTTTAACAATGAGAAAACACTATTAAAGATGTAACTTTTCTACAGAATCAGAACTAAATTTTGCTTTAGGATAAGGATTACTTTTACCTAAACAACTAAAGTTCTCAAGATTAAAGCAATGGTTAACTATTCAAATTTTTATTATCTTTAACTATGTAAGAGATGCCTTATTGCTTCACAAGGTCTTTCATCTTATTTAACTCTGATATTTTGTATTCAAATATAAAATCATCAATAAATCGGAGTGATCAGGTTTTTTAAAAAACTTTTATCATAATATTTCTTAAGTATCCTATCTATCAGATAACATATCTATTAATGATTGAAATAACTTCATATTATTTTGAAAAGACATAATATAAATTGAAAAACGTATGTTCCCACGATTTAAGAAAAACTAATATTTTATTATTATTTTATGAAATAAATATTAAACTCTAAAAGCGATTTAAAAAGCTAAAGTCGGGGGAAAATAAAAATATATAGTATATAGTTATACCAGTAAATTCCTCAAATTTGAATAATCTATGATACTTAGCGAAAAAGTTACACTCAAAAAACTTTATTTGCTGTTATTAGTTACCCCAGATTCATAGATTAACCGTATAAATTGTAAATGACTATAAGTATCTAATTTCATATTACTTCAGTCATAGTCACACTAAGCTTAAACCGAATGTTAAGGTACACATTTTTGTAACTTAAAAATTACAAATATTAGTGATATTGCCTGAATATCAATCTAGAGTAAGATATTCAATACTAATACTAAAAGAACAGATAAATTTAGACTGTTGAAATGAATTTAATATATCCATTTTATTGTAAAAATGGGGAAATTCCATTATTCATAAGAAAACATTGAGTATTTAAGCTTGATTTTGTAAATTAAGTTAAGTGTCTCTAGGACTACTGTCTACACCGCCAGCAAGTCCAAACGTTGGAGAAGGATAATGGTTCTCTCAAAAAGGCCATTTTGAATCCGGAAAAGTTAAAGAAAACAGCCTAGGGCAATCCCAATACTCCATAATGGCACATGCAAGAGATCTTAGGGTTTCATACCAGACTGTCTGGAGAGCTCTCAAAAAAGTAAGCGAGGGCATTGTGAGGTGGAGAGTTCTTTTCATATATTTTTTGGCACTTTTAGCCCTCCTACAGCCCCGAGGTCAATATTTTGGGCTTATGTCGAGGGAATTTCTGCATTGTCAGTCATGACAGAGGAATACATATGGAGCGGGTGCTAAGCTTTCCTAGAAGTCATTCTTGCCGCTAATGGAGGCTACATTAATGATTAGGCGAGTTCAAAAACATATCTATTGTTAGTAATAATATTTGTTGAAATTTTAATTTATAAATTATACATTGTTGAAGTTTTTGTAATTCAAAGTCTTCAGATTTTAATGGGCCACTTGGTGAATACAGTCACACCTTGTCTAATGGTCACCAGAGTGTAAGCGTTTCACTACAATAAGTTGTCATATCCGGTTCCAGTGTGCCCCTGTAATCCCTGGTGAGTAGTCACACAAATTATTAGATTGATACTGTACTGGGCTTCGGTCGTTAAGTCCTGGACCATTCTGAACCCGTTATGATTGCAAGTCGACCTAACTCATTTGTTTCTTTAAAGACATTTGGTGTGCACTGTTCTTTTAGAAATATTTCGTTAAAATTGGTCTGGATCTGTCCTACAAAATAAAAATCTCTTTATCAATTCTGTCAAAATAATTGTATTGTTTGAATTGTTAATGAGGTCACGTGTTTTTGAAAAGGTTCTAGGAAGTTTGGGCCGTGGAACTTTTGACTCATCTATATCCTATGGCAAAATATATATTCTCATTTGAATAACATGAAAAGACGAGATATATATGTTTGTCCCGTAGCGACACTTATTGTAAAAAGATGAAAATATATGCCTGTATAGCATTTGAAAGTTCTGTTGCAATCCCAATGCTTGTTATTCAGGAGATCAATAATTTTACTTTCTGCTTCAAAAATTAATATGCAATCCTTATTGAATTGTTCAAAGTCAAATACAAAAAGTTCTCTCTATTGGCTAGCAAGGTATATTTGAGAGATTTTATTTTTCCGATATTATATAATCGTTAATTACTTGACAAGTTGAATGTGCCGGGAATTAAAGCTTAAGTGGTTTTATCCAAATGTACAACTACTTTCAAGTTATTTCTTGTAAAATAATAAACTACAAAGGATTTCAAGTGAAGGAAATTCACATTTTAAGCCCGAAAAATAAGTACTAACATAAATTTATCCAATAGTATTTAAATGGGGGCAAAGCTTCCAAGGGCAAAAGTTCCACAAGACTAAAGTTCCCGGGCTAAAATTCCTGATGCGAATCTTCCATTCATCGTTTCAAAATGCTGAACATTGTCTCAATAATGTCCTATGATGTTAACTGTGTTGCAAATATTATATTTGTACAACTAATGGAGAAGGGGAAAAATAAACCTATAAATTGAAATCAAAAATTTGCTCAACAATTCGAAAACAATTAAATTTTATTTAGGGTCTGAGATTGATGAATGTACCAAAATATGTTCAAAAACGTTGTTGCTGTACAGATTGGCGACATCCTCTATATATTCAAGCAAGTCGAATAAAACTAACTTTGAATGTTTTTTCTCTAAAGAAGTTGTTAAATCTTCGTTTTAATTATTTTATTTTTGTGATGAATGATAGCTCTAATATCGAAGGTGGATAGTACCATAAGCGATAGGTTTGCTATAAGTCTCAAGGCGTCAGATTGGATCATTGCTTTTACAATGAGAGGAAAAAAAGGATTAAAAAGGTAGGGAATATTCGGAAAGATTATCATGAAAATTTCCATTTTTTATTCATTTTTTGATCAAAGCTGTGTGAATGAGAGAACAGTTTTATGGTAAATGTTTTTTGATTCGTTATTATTCCAAGGAGCATAAGTCTTTTTCCTTTCAGTTTCTTTATTTAGGTCTCTCTAAAAATATATTATTTTTTCTTAAAACATAAAAAGAACAACTAAAATTTCTTAGTATTAATTATTTACTAAAGGGAACCCGCTCAAAGGAAAAGTAATTGGAAATTAGAAACTCTACTTTATATTTGTACATCTAGAATAATCAAAAAGCCACTTATTTTTGAAAATAAAGCACTTCTTAATATACGAGTACATCTACTTGATGATAACCTACAGGGAGATGTTATTTAATTAATTAATTTTTGTTTTTTTTCTATTATATTATACTATAAAATACAAGCTCCAACTATTATTGTTTTTTATGATATATATGTGAATTTTTATATTATGCACAATTATTAAATAGATCTATAATCACCTCATTTACTCAGTAATTCAATAATTTATTCAATTGCTAAATGAGACTATATTATTATATAGTATATTTATAATGTATGTATATATATATTATATATACAAACGATAAATGGATTAGGTATAGTATTATGAAAGAGTAGACCTATTCACCTACCTAACTAACTAAAGAAAGCAAGTATATCAATACAAGATTTAATATTGATATATCAGCTCTAGTATATTAAGAGATTTACAACAAAAAATCTCAAATATAGAACTAAACCTCTGCCTTAAATATTTTCTCTTAAAAAAATAACCTTCATTTAGTATGTATCTAAATTTGTTCAAAGGTTATTTTTTTAAGAGAAAATATTTAAGGCAGAGGTTTAGTTCTATATTTGAGCTTTTTTTAGTTGTAAATCTCTTAATATACTAGAGCTGATATATCAATATTAAATCTTGTATTGATATATTTGCTTTCTTTAGTTAGTTAAATTTTGTATGACCAGTGATTTACTTAAAAAAACATTTTGACCTTGATTTCTCAAAATTTAATTGCCTCTTATTTGTTAAATGTTTGATAATGTTCCTTCTATTTTTTTTTAAACCAGTATCTTAACTTCTTCTGTTATTCTGCTATTAAAAAACAGATGTTATGGCTGACAATGACATTTAACTTTGACCTCTTTTTTTACCAAATCAGTTTGTAACTTTTTCCAAAATTCTCTTTAATTTTTTTAACACGTTTTGCGTGACCTTGATCTCTGAAAATTTAAAGCCTTCTTACTGCTCACATATAACATCTGCCTACAAAGTGTTACCAAAATTGGTCAATAAGTTTTTTCGTAATCCTGCTAACAAACAGACAAATAAAAAGCCCGAGGCCAGAACAAAACTTATATTCGTCTTCGTTGGCTGAGGTCACGATACTACCTATACTAAACTAATATTAGAACAGATATTTATTCTAATACTTCGTTATAAAAAATACCCCATCCATAAAATAAACCTCAAAATTTATTACTTCTCCCACCTATGAAACAAAATTGTCCTTCAAAATCAAAAACTCCTCAGATGCCCTCTCTCCCTAAATGCAAATCAATTGTTTTCAACTACATTTTTTTTAATTTTAGTGAAAAAAGTATCGAAATGTACCGAAATACCAATACCTATATTGGTTCCGCATCCGGTAAAAAGATATGGGTGTTGCAACAACACTATTTGAATCTATCAATTATCGACTAAATTCTACCCTACTTGATTCCGTGATATTTCGACTCGACTTAACTCGTTGTTTAAATTAAAAAAAAAAAAAAATGAGCAAAATTTATTTTGTATTTTATCGGAAGATTTGTTATCACAAATCCTCATTTAATTTTTTATGTTCTTTGGCCCTCAAACTAAGTGAGTTTTTCATTGTTTTTAATGTTTTCTTATCTTCGATGAATAAACTGTACCTATTCATACCATAGTTATAAACATATTTTGAAATGTGTCACCTTAGTACTACTATAGTACCGGGGTGACAAATATGACTAGTACATAATAATTTCAACTAAATTACAACAGTTAAAATGGTTGCCTAGTTTTTTTTATTGTAAATAAAGAATTAGGAACCAACAAATATGCTTATAGATTAAAAAAATTAAATAATTTATTTATTTGGATAAAGAAATAAAATTATTAAAAAAAAATCATTTTAGTTTTCCTTTATATTTTTTTGTTTGATGATAAATTATTCCACTATGTAGTACAATTTGATAGCAATAATTTACTTATTCTATAAATTGTTCTTATTGGTGTTTAAAAGTTGTATGATAGTCATTTTTTCTTGTTAATTCGAGAAAATTGACGGATTAGATCATAATACATTTAATAACCATTTGCATTATCAAAATTAGGATATTTTGTGATAATAAATACTTTTTTGTAAGAAGAACTCCACACAATTAGTGACATTTATCTATATTAATAAATCAAAGTTGAATTTTCTGTATGAATTTATGTTGAAAACAAGTCATAATTGGGTTACCATGCTTGATCTAAGAAATAACAGTGAAATTTATCGTGGATGTCATATTCATAAAAAAGGGAAAAAAAAGTATTTGTATAGAATTGTATAAAAACTATTTATAAAAATGTATGAAATCTCAAAGCCGTTTAAGTAAACTCAAATTTTTTTTTTTTTAAATGACAAGTACTTTATATAAATAAATATGTTAGTGACTTTATGAGATTAAGCAACAAGTTAACGTCCTCCCTGACAAATGAAATTATATTTAAAAAAACTCTCAATCTGTTATTAGTATCCTTTTATTCTTAAGTTGAGACAAATCTTACTATTGAGTTACCACATGTGAGTATGAGCCTAAAAAACGGAGAAAACATTTAGGATTTCTGGGGGAGTTATCATTTATATGATTTAAGTAATGCTTTTCTGTTTGTTGGCGCCTAATACTCATGGGACTACAGGTAGTTTTTCATATTATAATTGTTCTAGCATTAATCATCAACCCTTTCAAAATTTGCTCACATAACTCCCTTGATATTTGCAACTCCCGTTGCAGACCCGTAGTGAGTGAGGAATTGCAGAAGATCGACATTAAAGATAGTAAAAAGCAAATCTAAGTGGCCAGGAGGAGTTCATCGGAGATTTTGTTGACAAGGCTTTCCTGCCAGATTTACAAACTTCTCAATTGATAAATACACATCCCGAGTTCGGGAATCCAATCACAAGAAGTGTTTCATTTGACACATTTTAAGTTCTACCATCTCCTTTTATTCCCTTTCGTCTTCTTTTCCTAGCTATGACACATACTTATATGGAATTTTCTTATAAGATCAATTTAATAATAAGCTATATCGTATGTATGTAGAGCATTACGGGGATATAACTTATTATTTTATGCTTAAGTTCATACTTTCAGATATCAAATTAGATCCTTTTGAACTTTTTGAATATATTTTCTTGAATCTATAAGCATTTGTATATAAAAACATATTTTCAACTTTATACAAAGATAACTTGAGTGATAAATATGATAAATACATTTTAAAAATAGTTAAAGAATCATTGAGCTTTAGCCTTTGAAATATAAACACATACTTAAAAATAGCTAAAAATTATTTTAAAAAAAAGTGTTTTTTCCTGTAGGCCTTAGCCAAATAAAAACTAAATAAAGCCAAATTTGTAATTAAGGGATAAAAATCTATTAATTTCATTATATGTGGTTCTTGTACCATTTTTCCTGTTGATTAAGTAAAGTTTTCCTGTGTAATTGGATGTAAAATGGAACAGACAAGTACACAGACTTACACCTTACCATCAATCAAAAATGTATCCCTTCAAAGAATAGTTATATAATATTATAATATGCGTTGAAATATGTTATTACATCGTTATATAATCGTATTTCCATAATGTAGGTAATAAAATAACTATTATTATGGAAATAATAATATATTTTTGAACACAAATCCTATTTGGCTCGTTTCTATTGAATCTAAAAAATAATACATTTTACAAACTTAGCCATTTCGTAGAGACTTTCAGTACATATTTATATTTATTTCATTCAAATATCAGTGTTTATATTAGGCATCAAGTAATATTCTATGCAAGTGTTTAGTCTTTTTTAATTCTTTGTTTATTTAGATGGAGTAACATCAAGAGGAATTGAAAATTTGCCCATTTTATATTGGGAAAAAGTAATTTTGTATTTTTCGGTTTATATCAATTAAATTAGAAAAGAAATAGCAGTCATACTATTTAAGCCATGTATGCCCTGTTTTATTCAATAACTTGTTCCTGACAAGAATCAAACTTTATAATGACCTTCTCGTAGAAGCCCTTGTTCCTAAAATAATAAACTTGGAAAAAAACAATTTTCACAGGTCTCTATTGAGGCCAAATCTGTACCAAGCGTGTTGGTCATAGAAATAAATAGGTGCTAGTGACTTGGAGCTAGGTCTTGACTGAAAAGTGGAGGATGGGGCATAAGAGCTTACTATCCGAGCTCCCAGAGATTCTGACGCGGCCTGTAGTTGTTTTGATGATGTCTTATTGTCTCCTATCCACCAACCTTGGCTGATTCTGTTCCATAGCCTGTTTTAAAAGGTTTATTTATTCAAAGTAGAGGAAAGAATTCAGCGCAAAAAAAAATCTGGCGTACAATACTAATGGAATTATAATCGGCTCCGTATACATCGCAGATTTTCCTGGTCGCTTAAACACGTTTTTACCTTTCAGGTACTAAATAAGGAATATATAGTGAATTTCTTCTTTTATACCTCCATAATTGAGGGACAAATAATGTGCAATGCTGTCCAAAAGTCTGTGTAGTAGTCACAACTTTGCAACACCCTAACGTATGATTTGATTTGATCAATATTGTATATATCTTTAGTTAAAAAAGAGCAGATAATATGAAATTACTGTTTCCCCAACTTAATGTTAGCTATGAATATGTCTTCAAATGTTTTATCATCTATGATGTCAGTGAAAACGCTTTATTATTTATTTAATTTACTTTTGGGGAAATATCCAGGAAAACCTATAATCAATGAAAATTTAATACAACTATGGATAAGACTAATTTTTAGAAGATTAAAGGGTGTTGTGAATATCACTATGTGACAAGATTAGAGTTGAAAGTCCTAAGCATTTGTAAAACTAAACAACACAGGAAATAACATAGTATCGAAGGCAATTTAAAAAATTAATAGAAGCAAATGTCTTAGTTGTAATGCTACTTCTAATGGTATACAGCAAACAGCTATTACAAAAAGGAAATAAAAACAAATCCAGCTGTGGATCATGGAATAAAGCAGAAATTACTCCGATATTCATCCTTGATTATACTATGAATCCAACAAGGACATAAACTAAGTGCACACACCCTTAATACTTATATTTATGTTCCCTTCTCAAGAATGAAGAAACAGTCATTTAGAAGATAAAAAACACTATTTAGATTGCAACTTCAAATATACTCCATCGAGAGACAATGCTTAGAATTTACAACTCTAAGCATATCATTAAGAGATTTTAAAAGTATAGACATCCCCAGGAGATTTAAACCCATATTTCAAAAAATAAAATCAGGAATATGTACACCAAAATCATAATGATTCTATCAGTCAACAACCAGATATTAAGTTTCTCTCTGGGGATCCAATTTTCTTGGGGATTTATCATGGGTCTTATACCGGGAATACCGTTATTATTTACTACTTATATTTATTATGCAAATTTTGAAAGGTTGAGATTCATTTTATTACAATGTTCTGATAAGCAATGTTGCTGAATACATAATTAGCTGTCAGTTGCTAAGAAAAACATTGTCGTAGTCCACACAATAAGCAAACAGGACGGCAAGAGGATTGAGATCACAGCAATGATGTGCGTGGGATTGTCATAGAAGGCCACCAGATACCCTGATTCAGTGATGATGTTTAGACTTGGTGGTTCCCTGTTGTATACAGGCTGAAGGCTGTTGAGTACATCAAAATTCTAGAGATCAAAGTTCTCCTTTGGATCAAAACCATCGTTGGCAATTCTCCCTGGGCTTTACAACAAGATGAAGCACATCCCACATGGCAAAGAAAGCCCTATTCTATATTTGCGCACGTGAATTCCATGGCCTGGAGGAGACAAACAAAACATCATCCATGCCCTGAATATATCTTTCAACGAGGCCTGGGTCTAGATGAGCTTCAAGTACGTCGAGAGTATTTGAAGCAGCTTGTGACACCGCCTGGAGCTCACCATCACTTGTGAGGGCGGATATATTGACTAAAACATGCCCTTTGGGTTTCAATTAATAATTAATAAATTTGCTTCTTAATACACTAAGGATCATGGCATGGACTTTAATACTTTATGTGTTAGCATTTGTAAATAATAATGGTTGGCCTGTTTTGATAATTTTTTCTGTTAATTAAAGGATCGACGTTAAAGGTTTTTTCATTACTAAGGAAATTGAACCTGTTTCCATGATGTTTAAAACCATTCAGCATGTTTTTCAGTGCTGGAAATGAGCATTTTTTGACCTGGCTAAGTAACAGTCGTTTCTGAAGTCTTTTGAAGATACTACCAGCAATTTTTACGGCTATTAACATTATGGACTTAGTAGTGACTCTTTCTTAGAAAACTCAGCTATTTAAAACTTAGATTGACTTCAATGCCTCTGGTACATCTTTTGTAGTTAGTTTGATGGGGCAACTACTTTTATGTTTGACTTTAGTGTTATTTCAAGCTTCAGGGGATTTCCTTACCCTCAAGACCATTTAGTTATAGACTGAGATAATGTCCAAATACCGGTGTGCCCGGTATATAATAAAACATCGGCCTCCGTTTTTTGGCTACATTTTCAACTTAAGAGTATTTAATCGGACACAAACAGCTAACTTTACATCTAAAACTATCAAACTAAAAAATTCAAGACGGATGTTTATAAAAAATATCCACAATATCTCTTAATTTTTCATTTTAATTCCATTAAGACTTTTTGCGAATCCTTTGGACTTTTTTATATTTATTCTTGTAGGGAATCGGACTTTTTTAACATCTCTAATAACATATATCAGTGACATATATATATTTATGACAATTTTTTTCTACAAACAAGTCACATGTATAATCTCTAAACATCAATAGTTCAATAAATTACTTTTTTTTATTTTAATAATAGAATTTTTAAGTAAATGAAACCCATCAAAGTTACATTGTACTCGTTGTGACACATAAAACACTATCTTCAATTTTTTTTTAAACTATTCCCAAGTAATGGGAAATATAAAATCAAAAATCACAATAAAGATAAATACCATTTATGTGATATAATTTCTTTGGCATTTGATTGAAAATGAAACATTCATAAAAATTGAAATGAGAAATGAGAAAAAAAAACTATTTGAATAAAATATTATAAATTATGTTTTAAATTTTCATTTATTTTATATGATCAATATGGCTTAAGTGTAATGGTTCTATAATGGAAAAAGTTAACTTCATATTTTTTCCATTAACATAGGTATAATATGAATTAAATTGTACTTTGAAGAAACAGTAAGCCTCTTTATGTAAGTATTTTGATATGTTTATATATATATACTCATATATAAATAGCATTATCATTAGAGGTATTTTCCAAATTATAACTTCGAATGAAGACCCATAGAGGAGTCGGATTCTTTTTTTATATTATGAAAAAAATATCGATTTATTCAAGGAAGTGTAACAATATTTTTGGATAAAATAAATACTAAATACATCAAATAATGTATATATATTTAAATCATTATGTAGGAGAACGGGGATCATTGCAACAATTCCTTTTCCACTGATTGAAAAAAGAAGAGAAGACAAAAAGGCAATCCTAAACCAATTTCTACCCTTGACCACCTTAGTCCATATCAACTTGTGTAGAGCAAACTCAACAAAACTCCCTCTACGATTCATATGATAGTTATTTATTAAAATAGGTTTTCGCAAAACCTTAGCAAAAACCTTTTTACAGTAAGCCAATTTTGTGAACGGACATTTTGCTGAATAACCATATTGGCAAACAAACATTTTGCAGAAAGTAATAATAAAGATATTGTATAATTACTAGCACTCTTTAATTGGGTATCTTAAAGATACCCAATTAAAGAGATTTTATTTATATTTAGCTTGTTTCAGTTAAAATTCTAATATAAAACGATCTACAATAATTATATAAAAAGTAAATTTCTAATGTAAAAGCTCCTTGTAAAGAACATTTTGTGTTGTTTTCTATCCATTTGACATAAATATAAGCAAACCTGTACCCCCTATGGACACTTTTGAAAATCCAACATATTTGACCATGTGAAAATACAGATTTTGGTAAAGATAAAGCCATTATTTCAAATGTTTGACCTTGGGATTTATTTATTGTCATTACCATTGCAAGCTTGCCATGTTTCTTCTTCAACCATAATGAAGATTGAAGATACATACAAAGATTAACTTGCTAATCTGCTCCTTTTTGTGCTGTATTTATCGACATTTTTCTTTTTTTTTATTCGTATATAATATATATTCTCCCTTTTTTAATTTGTTCAAGAAATCCTTCTTTTTTTTTTGGTACATTTTTGAATCTACTATCCATGCCGTAGAAAATATTTTTAGACACGGGGAATCCACTTTGTTTAATGAAGTAAAAATCAAATTATTAGCAAAACATCAAAATTGCCCTCCAGAGCCATAGAATCTGGTTTGTTTAGACTTAAATATAGCCTCACGAACGTAACTCCAAATTCTTAACAACTTTAATTTATGTTTAAAGTCTGTATTTGTCTCTACTTTTTTAATAAATGCTTTTTCCACTCTATTTCAATTTCACAAGCTGGGTAACTTTTTCTAGTATATCTTTAAAGGAGATGTAATCACTTAAAATACAAGGTGGTCTTGTGCAAATAAGCCGTTTGTCTTTATTGTAAGGATTTGATCCCAAATGCACATGATGAAGCTTTTTAACCTTCTTGTTTCCCGCGTGGACTTCTTAAATTCCTCAAGGATTGTTATTGTGATATTGAACAAGAGATTATTATTATATAAAATATCAATTAAGTCCCCCCCTCTTCATCAGGGTGAAGAAGAAAATCTTGTTTTTAGAAAAATGGTATATTTTTAAAGTCCATTTTTTTATTTTGTCGAATACTCTATTTTTTTTTAAAATACTCTAAAGGTGACATATAATTTTGTTACAGGTTTTAATAATCAATTTCCTAATCTATGACTAAAATAACAATAATAAATGTGGGTTTGAGACAGCGGAAATTTCAAGATCTGAATTTAGTTATAACCCAATATACGTACATCCAACCTTATTAGTGCTTATATATATTCCAACTTATATCTTTGTAAAATACACGTTTGTTGATAAGTTAATGAATAAAAATTATTTATGTAAAAGAAGATTAAAGGAACTGAATAAATATTAAAATAAATTATATCTACTTCTTTTGAAGATTGTCATTAAAAATAAATAGTATAATCAAAGATACAGATCAAATTTATACATGGAAAAGTAATTTGAGTACACGGAAAGGCAAATTGATAACTTATAACTAGAGTTGTCATAAAATATGACAATTTAAAAAAATAATTTGATGGAAAGCAACTTAGCCGTCATGACGTTATATTAGAAGAGCCACAAGTAGCTGTGAGAGAAAAAAGAAAATGCAAACCCATCTATGTATCTATCAAGAGCATAAAAAAGAAATACAGTCATGCTAATCCCCAATTCTAATTCAATTCCAACAAGGACTTACACTTTTAGGTAACTGAGTTTGTCAAACGTAAGTATTTTTGTTATGTAAAAAAATATGACCCAAAAATACATGTGCAATTTCTTTAAAGAAAAAATAAATAAATAATCGATATTTGACTCTTTTTTTTCTTTTAATATAATTTGATATCTCTTATTGTGAAATATATGCCTCATTAAACAACCTTTCTAGAAAATAATATTTAACAATTGGATGTCTTTTTAAAAAAATATTTAATAAACTTTATTTATAAGCTTTCCACATAAATAAGAAATTAATTTTTGGTCAATTGACTACAATGCAAAATAATACAAATTGTGCAGATATTTGTGTAATAATTAAAATTTATTTGTTCAAGGATTTAACAAATAAAATGAGCATTAAAAAACTTACTTAAGACTGAATATACAGCATAAATCTACATATGTATGAACGAATATATTTTGCATTTTACATAAACACTGGTAATTCCTTAAAATAAACTGCGTTAAATGATTTTTAAATTAGTTCCCAAAAGAGCATTTTAACTGACGTCAAAGATTGGAAGCCATGTTGATAGTATAGGTATTTTTACCTCTCAAGAATCTGACCACAAGCTGCCATGCTTTTTATCTAGTTAACAAGACTCTGGGAGTCCTTTACGACCTTTATGATTGCCTTAACACTCACTTGCTATTTTGATTAAAGTTGAGGCCCTTTTCCAGAAAAATTTGTAGAAGTTTTCGTCGTGAGCTTGAAATTCCTGCCTCTGAAATTTACTGATGCAGCAAATTTCAATTTCATAATTTCTTTATCTTCAATTGGGACATCCTTACTGATTACTCTGTGATTTTAGTGGTTAAATTTACCATCGAGATTGTACTTTTTTTTATTTGATAAGATAATATGAGCCTTGCGTCATTTTTTCAACAAAATTTTGCATCGTTTAGGTGGAGGTCTTGTGATCTCTCATTTTGTAAGAAACGTGATTTTATTTTAAAGAACTTCATTCCGCAGTCCTCCTGCATGATTCAGCAAACTGTCTATAAAATATTCATTTCTCATAGAAAATTTAAGAATAGGACTGTTTAGAATTCCTTGCAATTCGGGCCCAGATCTTTTGAACATTCTCAGGAGTTATTGTATTTCAAAGTTTCAGGTTTTTGATCGATCATCAATATACTTAGTACCCCCGAACCTTCAAATGGCCTTATAGATGAATTATGTGAAATCTGTTCAACCAAAAATATGTTTAGTAATATTTGGTGTAACGCCTTTATGATGAAGCCTCACGACCGTCTCTCTTTGTTCTTTCATTTTGATGCATAGGCAATAATTCAAATGTTAGATGAAATGACTTCATTCTTATTTAGTCAAAAAAAAAAATGTTGCGAATATTTGCGTGAGATTGTAAATTTGGCACTAAAAATAAAACATTTAACAGAGAAATGCAAGACCCTGCATAAGAAGATGGCCGATTTCCCAATTGATGACGTTGTATGAAAACACTCTATTGGCCAGAATTACTTTGACTATTTATTATTAAATAAATGACTACGTAATATATTGACTATGGAATCCTCAGTATTTTTTTTATCAAAATTGTGGCAGAACTTAAATATTTTTTCTATATTATTTTTTCATAAATAGAATACACATATCCCAACAGTAGATCAATTTGAACAAAATGAGAAAAAATATATCTATATAGAAAATAAATCACCTTTTTAATCAGGTTCTTATTTTTTTAAAGATTTCCAAACTTTAGTGGTATTGATAGTAACAATAAATGAATCTTTGATCATCAATGCTAGTTTGAAATGTCTAAATTAATATTAACTTACAAAAGTTCTAAAACATATATAAGTAGACCTTATTCACCATAAAAAGTATAAAACAAGCAAGTCATTCGAATTCTTTTTTTAAATTTTTCGTTGTTGTTCTTTCATGCAAAATGATCTAAAGAATGTTTTTTAGATCAAATAAATATTTTTTATAAGTATATACTGAATATTACTTCATAAACCATTAAATAAGAATTACTTATATGTACTAATACATATTTTTTCTACATTACGTATTACCAATTTGATTATAATTTGTTTGCAATATCTTTAACGAGGATGAAAAATTAATTGCTTAATTTATCCATATACAGGGTTGTTATTGATAAATTTTGTATTGAAAAACCCCTAATTAATCAAATAAAAATATCACGTATTAATAATTTTATTGGATTATACAGGAATATCCGTTGAAAAGCGATACTCTTGGCCTCCCCAGAGCCCTGACTGGTCCCCCTTCGACTTTGGTAATTTTGGGCACCTTAAAGAGAAGCTTTTGTGAGTTTGATACAAAACATAGGATCAGCTAAAAGCTACCATCATCAACCTAGAGTTGAGTTTTGTAAATAAAAGTTGAGCAAATTTCTGTATCCAGCTGGAAATGTTAATTACGGAAAAAAGCGGGTATATAGATTGATAATGTAAATAAGTTGTCCCTTGTTTGTATATATGAATTAATTTTTCCAAATATGATGATATTTTGAACTTAAATAATTTTCTAATTTTCAAAAAGTGTTGCATTTTAGAAGGGGGACCCTGTAAACTAATTCATGAAGTTGTAATTCAACTTCATAGAGTCAACATATGATTGAATAAAATAGTTTTATTTCAATTTGAAAGAGACGAGGCGCGTTTTAGTGATGTCTTTAGTAAATAAAATAGGCAAAGTGAACTTAAGAAGAGGCACTTTTAGTTACTGAACGCTTTGGAAGCACTAGAGAGCTGTCATTAAGAATATTCTCATATTTAAGTCCAATAAAGACCACAACAGGTCCAGAAATAATGAATTTAACAGAAAGATTGAAGTAATGACTATGAAGGATCTAAATGGGTTACTGCAGCCACATTTAAAATAGCGCTGGAATCCATCCATTGATGTAGAAGCAGGACAGAGTCCCTCACCATGAATCTAAGGAAAACTAGAGTATTTAGAAGTTACAATTACGACTTCATCTCATAAGACATATGGACGACAGTTCACCAGATTATAACCTATGTACTAATAATTATCTGGTGCATATAATAAACAAAGGCTAATAAATATGTCAATGTAAACAAGGTCTCCTTTTTATGTTCCATTAATTGGTCAGATGGAGTTACACTGATTAAATATGTAGAAATTATATGTAGTCTTACAATTAATCAATTTGACCTAGGAATTGTCTTGGAACTTCTTATATATCAATTATATTTCCTTCTCTAGGAACAACGTAGTATTAAACCTTCGTACATTGATTTCAAGAGAATAATTTTTTCCTGAACCCTTTGTCCATTCAATGAGCTTTCCCAATCAACTCCGTCCATAGGAGTGATGCATGTTATAGGGGGGCGGGGGGTTATAAGTGAAAATATTTTGCAATCACTTTAGAAAGTACTGCTATTGATTTGTTTTTTAATTTTCCAACCGACATTTCACAACTTCTTTTGTAAAAACCCCTTCATGTTAATAAAAGGATTTTCCTTACAGGTCAAACCTTTGAGATCCCTAATATTACACTTTGTTGCATGACGTTTTTTTAGTAGGTCATTTTTTTTTCTAGTACTAGGAACGACTTTTTAAATAAACGTCATTTTTTTTTGTAAAAAGGCTTTACTCTCGGTTCGACTCGAGCATAAGATATTATATTTATTATGAGCAAGATTTAGATTTTTGCAATGATAATAGATAATCTAAATTTTCTGATACACATCCCTTTTTCGCGAATCTAATAATCCAAGGTGGTGGCACCAGTCATGGTTTGAAAACCTTATGGAACTGGGAATTTAAGCTATGGGTACCAACATTGATAAGATTATATGTTAAATTTTGTAATATTTTCTCTAGTTTAATCAGTTATGAAAATTTACTTTGATTTTCTAACTAATTATGTAAGTCTACCCTATTTTAAAGGTTGAGCTAATTATACAAGTCCTTAATTTTCTATGTTGAGAAAAAATTAGTACAATAGTAATTTTTTCCCTATTACTAATAGGGAAGGTAAATACAATGATTTTTTCAGATATCATATTAAGAGATGGTTAAACTAATTTTTTTGTTCGGTAATCATCTTGTTAAAGAGACTATTATAAGGTGCAAATAATATGTTTGTGCTATTTTAGATAATATAGATATATGTAATAGTCCAATTATATATGATTATTATTGGTTAATGGGGAAACTGAGAGGAATAAACACGAATTTTAGTTAGACTTATAAGATCGTTAATGATACTTTATCAAATAGATAAATGAAAGTCGCATAAATGTACCAAAATGTTGATTATGAGAGTTATTTGCCAAATAGTAATATAATCATATACGTCTATACGTTATATATTTAAAATAACTAATCAAAATCATAAGTTAAATAAATATATATTAGTTTACTTTATAAGTAAATTGTACAATTCAAATTTTTTTTACATGGTATTACATAAAAATCATTTCTCTACAATATTTATAATAAATTTACTAAAGACAATAGATTTTACTCAAAATTGATATGTGGTATCTTCAAGGGTAGACTAACCCAGAAATCAAATTTTGGATATGGAATTCTATTCAACTCTACGTTTTAAGGTATTAAAGATGAAAAAATTAGAATTTTTATAAAGGATTTATTAGCAATATCTGGTAAACACATCTTTAAAAAGCCATCAAATAACGAAACAAAACTTATGTTAAGTTTACTTTAGGTTGGTTTTTTTAACTGACTAAATCATAACCTTAGTTTTTAAAACTTAAATACTTATTTGTATTTTTTAAAAAAAAGGATAGAGTTGAAAATTCGAAAAAATAGCAATAACGGTATCATTTATAAAAAAGATTTTCTTATATGTTAAAGAAATGAGAAAATAAGCATTAATCGAACCTAACTTTTCAATGTAAAATAATTTAAATGTACGATAAAAACTCTATTTTAAAAAAATTACATTTTTTAGATTACACAACTACTTTTGTTTTAAATAAGTATGTACAAGTGTTTCATCTTTAGATGGTTTAAAATAAAAACTTATTTCAATTTTTGTTTAGTTATTTGATAGCTTTTTAATAATGTATTATACTTGACTATTATTCCTTTGATTACCAAGATATCACTTATCAAACAATTATCAAGATGATAATTTCTACACTAACTTTGATAGAGTTTTGATGAAAAAAAATTATTTCTAAGTTGAAATACTATCAATAACATAAAGATATATAAGATAAAATATTTGTAGAGGTAAAACTTATGTTCTAGAAGTTTAGGATGTGTGGTAAACAAACTTGTTCTCCCTAAATGTACATCTAATGAAATAACTAATGTATTACAGTGAGTCAAAATCTGAACAATATTGAACAAATATTAAAAAAAAGGTGTATCATAATGACGAAAATTGGGATTTTGGTAACGTCGAAGGTTTTTTTTTTGCATTTTATTCCTCTAAAGAAGAAAATCAACATTAAACCGTTTTGATTTGAAAATCTGTAAAATATCAAAAAAAAGAAGGAAATTTTGATGTTATTTCTTTTAAATTCTCGATTCAAATCTAGTTAAAGGATCTTAATTATATTTAGTATTATAGATGATACATATATTTTGGAATAATATTCGCACAATCTTTACTAAAGTGTGAGTAATTTAGGTGCAAGCCAATGAATAAATATTCCCGTTTGGTACTGCGTATGACGCACATTAATTTTGGCGTACTTCTTAATTTTAAATACTCAGATATCGTTTTTTGATACAACATATTTAATATTCTATTAATAAAGATAATTTTGCTGTTCATTTATTCCAAATAAAACACCCTATTTTACTAGTTTATATTTTTGGAGAACAAATAATTTCAATCACCTAAACTTTTAAAAATAAGACCTTTTATTTATTATTCCTTAATTTTTAAGGTTGATTTGTTTTTATTGAAGCATATTTTTATATTCTTTAAGTTTAATATTTTTAAATCATTATGATTATTGAATATCTTTTTTTTTTCTCAATAAATCTTATTAGTTCACTTTGAGGAATGACTACCGTGTTAAAATGCACAATGGCAGTGTTCAAACCCTTGATATTTATATTTGATTATCATCTCGATTGAAGTTAGATGAACAGTATGACTGTACACTGATATATCCTCAATCACTTCCATCTCTTCTGTTTCTTATTTTTACTATCCCAACTTGTACATCTTCTTGCTTTGAGGTTGATAGTAAAGTCAGTAGAACATACTTTGAGTGCCATTTTTAGAGTAGTTTTCAGTCCATGGACTTGTTCAAATTTTGTGTGAACTTCATACCAATAAATTACCTTCATCTGACATAATAACAGAGCTCGATGGTCCCAAAAATGGAGCTAACTCGTTTTCAGGTTTGTAGATTTTATGAATAATATATTTCAACTTCATTTTGTGTTTATTTATTATAAATAGAGAAACTTAAATATTTTAACCGGTTATTTGTGGTACAGTTCACAACTTAGAAATTAATTAAAATTCAGACAAAGAAAGACGAAATAAGGACAAGTTTCTGTTGTGTGAAATGTTTTAAACTTCGTTAATATTTGTCAAATGGTCAATTTTATGCTTATCCTATTACAAAAATGGTTATCTTAGGAATTGCAGATGAATAACTTCTTATAATGGAAATCGTCCTTGTTTCACATTCAACATGGCTCATATAGGCAAGTCGTTTTGTACAACGCTACATCTCAAAAGCATAGGTTGGTTCAAGATAAAACAAAAAAGTTTCCCATTAAGTCGAATTGATTGTAAATTTTTACTTCCCTATGTGGTTTACAATTAAAGGACATTTAAAAATTTTAATATATCAATCAATTAGAATCAATTCAGAATATTAAAAAAATACACTTTAAAAAAAGTAATTTTATCAGCATGAATGTGGAGTAAGGTGTGTAGCATACTTACTCTGAGATGTTCCACTATCTTTCCTATCAAGTTCTAAGCAACAAGATAAACACTTCAAGATATAAAAAGTAAAAGACATAATAGATGAAAGTGAATTGTTATATTAGTGTAGTCATACTGTTCACATAAACAAAATGGGGATGCTACTTCAATCATTAATATAAAGGGTTGGATCAACCTACAGGACCTTTTATCACAGTAGCCATTCCTCAATGTCAACTGACTGGTTTTGTCTCTTCAACACTTCCACTGCTCAAAATACCATCCCACATACAAAGTTGTGAGCGTCCAGTAAAATAAGTAACCAACGGTTTCCGTACAAGAAAGAATGGATATATCAGAGAAAAATGAAAATTGCATTTAATTTTCCCTATTAATGAAACGAAGAAATAATAGCAATTATTGATTCATAGTTTCTTTATTGAAAGATTATCGGTAAAAAGAAAGTTAATATTCATAATAAATAAAGAATATCAAACTTATAAAGTATAAAAATATTCTTAAATAAAAACAAATCAACACTAAAAAATATTTATTTATTGGCAGCATTTTTGAACTAAAATACTCATATTTTGAGGCATGTTAAAGAAATATTATAAAATATTGTTGCAAAATATGTATTAAATCTACAATACTTAAAAAAATAAAAATCCTATAACTGGATTCAAATAAATAATTTTCAAGAAACAACATCAAAAGTTCCTTTTTTTTTTGACATTTCACAGATTTTCAAATCAAAACACGTCTATGAAGGACCATTTTTTTTGGACATTTTCGGGTTATATTCTTGTTTAAAGAAATTAAATGTTACATAAAAAAATACCTGGCGATACCAAATTCCACACTTTTTTCATTTAGGTACAGTCTAATATTCATACATCCCAAAATTTCATAGACATGAATTATAGACTTTCTATTTACATTTCTGGGATAAGCTGAGATAACCGAGAAGTTAATTATATTTAAAAAATATATATATTAAAAGCTTATCATAGTGCCGATGTTTCATTAAAATCTATTGTTTCTCATTATAATATTGTCTACATTAAATAAAATATGCGGCCCCTCGAAATGATTAATCATAATGATTTGTTTATTGAATTTGACGATAATTTGAATAAAATAGAAATGTGGAATTCACACTCTATTTTTAAAAATAAATAAATAATCTAGTTTATTTTTGTATTGACGAGTCATATATATAGGAACACAGAGTTTCTACATCCAATATTATTGACAAAAAACAATGGTGTATTAGTTTTTGTTACCAATTGCAATATATCTAATGTCGGACGTAGAAAAAGTACTGAGACCTGCCTCTAAGTAGTGATTAATAATAAATAAATAACTTATAATTGATTAGGATGCTATTGTACTATTAAAATTTTATTTTAAAATATTGTTTACTACAACAATATACATTTATTATGAATCTGACCACCATCAAAATCAATGACAGCTTCCAACCGCCTCTAGATCCCCTTGCACACATAGGCAACGTAGGCCTTTTTCATGATCCTCCACTGCTGGTAAACAAAGGTCTTCAGGGCATCAATATTCAGGTGGCGGACATTGCAGGCCTTCTTCTCAATTTAACATCTAATGGACTAATCCAGTGGATTATGTATAATCTTGGGCTTTGGGGATCCAGAAGTTCACGTAACTACAGAACCATTCTTCTACAATATTAGCCATATGGGCCGGAGCCCCTTCCTGCTGAAATACGTACGTGCCCTTGTTGGACTTTTTCATGATTTTGGTCATCTATGACCACATTTGCAGGCCTTCTTCTCAATTTTCAACCAAATGGAGAAATCCAGTGGATTCAGATCTAGGTTCTAAGGGTGCTAAAGGTTCTTGTACTAGAAGTTCATGTTGCTACCCATCAACAAATTTAAATATTAGTTGTATGGGAAAGAGTCCCGTCCTGTGAATACGTGCGTAGCCTTGTTGGACTTTTTTCATGCTCTTGGTAATCTATGGGACCATTCTTTCAACACCATCAAGTAGTCAGCTATTGGTTACCTGTATCCAACAGGAATCCAAATCGGAGGCATTTTTTCTCCAGTTGATGTTACAGCCCCTAACATCATCACAAGGGCCCGTATGTTTGGTCTTGGTACTTGATCAGATTATGTTGTTAGCCTTGCCAAAGCATACCATCCGATCATTTTGCTTGTTGTAGATAGGGTCAGCGGGAAAGGTTTTTTTTTATATAAGGGAATTAATTACCCGGTTGTTGTGGTATTTCATATCAATAAACAGTTGTTTATATCGCTGAAGGTGGATATCTTTTTGACATTGGGAAAGGAGTGGACTCTCAATTCTTCTCAGCGACCTTCCTCCAGCCTTTCGGATACCCTTGCTCACAGTAGACAAATGTACCTCCTTCTATGTTGGAGTACTCTGACATTTTCATCGTTGGGTTAACCTTAAAGGCCTCCATGATGTCTTCAGACTTCGCATTGCTAGATCTTCTACTCTTGGATTTGTTCTTAAGGTGTGTCTCCATCCGCCAAACGATTTCTGATTCGAGAGACTGTGGCCATGCTGACACTTAAGCCCTTCATGATGTACAAGGTGATACTTCAGGAGTAGATTAAATTACCTATGATGGCTTATTTTAATTCCATCGCGATATATACGTAATTGCTGTTTACAACATGTAAATCAATCAAAGGCTTTGAATCAAAGCTTTTCAAAAATAATCAGAACATTAAGATTTAATCGACAACACCTATTTAAAACTGAGTTTTTAGAAGGTATCATTCCTTTTTCAACACTCGGTAAAGTTTTGCTTAAAAGCGATTGAAACTAACCTAAATATTTTTTATAAAACGAAAAAACACATAATTCTTGAAAGTTCCAAAATTCATTGAAACTTATTACAAAAATAGATAAAAAATATATATTTACCTTATTTTAAATATTTTTTAACAATATCAAAAGGTTTGGCAATGAATGGTTCAATAAATTATCGTACATGTAAGTATGTCCATTACGTTTTGGTCTCCATAAAATTAAATATTTGATTAATAAATTAATCATTTATTTACTATATAAATATTTTTTGGATCCAAACTTATAAATTAAATATAGATTCAAAGCAAATATAATTATATACATAAAGAACAAATGATATATCAGGATAATATTCGAGCAAAAAAAATAAAAAAGGAGGAGTTCTTTACACATTAATTAAAAATATCAAATAGTAGTCTAGTCATGTCTATTGAAATGGGTGGGCCAAAGCTATCAGTAAATTTGCTACAATTAATTACATTTAGGTACTGAGGGGTTTCCAAATGGGGTTGCATTGAATTGGTCTTTATTTCGTGTAGTAAAAAAGCTAGTTGATTTTTAGCCAATTTTGCAAACTTTTCACTGACAAAGAAAAGAACGGTCTATGTATAATTTTAATGCTAGGTTAGATAAGAGATAGATGATATCTATGTACAATAAAATGTGTTAAAAAGAAGAAAATCCTTAATGTAATACCGAAAACACCTTCTTCATGAGAGATAAAAATAATATATAATGGAAAAGAGTCTCGCTCTTTGTAGTTTGAATCTATATATATATATAAGTTTATTTTTATTTTCCAAAGATATTTTTATTATTCTTGAAGACAGAACCCATATCTTCCAAGTATGCAGTAACTACTAGTACATGAAAGATGAAAAGTAACACTGAGGACTTGTTGCAAAATTATTAAAGTAACAACTTGTTAGGTTCAAAGTCGAGTTGAGGATTGACATCAGAATAATTTCTTCATATAATACTTGGGCTAAAAATTCCTTGGCTTAACAATGAAAAAACGTTGTTTATGTTCCAAATTGTTTTTGGTTTTTTAAATTTTATTATTGGTTTTTTTACCTGCTTTAAGGAGCAGAGTCCCCATAAAACTATTCTAGGAATTTTTAAGCTGGATAGGGATTTTTTCCTATGCAGAGCAATGTAAAATTAAAACTCGAAATTGTTTTTCATCCATTGTTTTGGAAATAACTGCTATGGTGGCACAATTGCTCACAGACTAAAGAACATAATATCATGATATTTTGAAAGCTGTCTTTCGGAAGTTGATACTAACTGAAAATGAGGTGAATTAATAAAATATATATGTCCTTATCTATGTATGAAACCCCAACTTTTTCCCCATGTGTTATCATTGCTAGATATGGAGTGGGGTATGTGTATATTTGCTTCATTTTAAAGCTGCTTGCAGTTAGTTTGATGAAAATTCATTATTGGTATGCTACTCCTCTCCCAAAAATTTTTTGAAAAAATTATAATGACCACGTTAAGTTTTAGTTTTTTAAGCATGGAAGTACGTTATGTTTCTGTAGTCTTTCTCTGATAAAGGGTATGTACGATTTTACATCATCAAAGGGAGAATAGATAGTTCTAGGTAACGGGAAATCTTAAACGACAAGTTTCTTCCTTCAGGATAGGCAGTGAACATGGGTCTTCTAGTACGACAATGCCAGAAAACATAAAGGCAAAGGAACGAAAGAGTTGCTCAATAAGAACCGAATTCAGGTCATGGAGTGACCTCGCTAGTTTCTGGACATTAAAAAAATACTTATCAGTGGGAAAACTTCTAAAATCGTCAAAGATACAAAATACATATTTTTTTCAATGTATGTAAGTTTGTTTAAATTATTGAAGGCAGGATTGATTAGAAAAGAAAAAATAATTTAGATAATAAACTTTCTTTTGTTTGTTATTGATAAAATGTATTTAGGGAGTGTGTTGATTATTCATTTTCCACAAATTGCATTTATATACCCTTGTGAAATATTGAAATTGATGCAGATTATTGCAACTGCAACAGAACGTAACCCAAAAGCGGACAAACCCCTTCTATGACAAAGTTATATCAGTATAAACACTTACCAAAAGTTAATTTATTTTTATCTTTAAGGGATATTAAATTACTTAATTTTTAACTCTACTTATGCATATTCTTGCCTAACACTTAATTAAGATTAGAGGTTTAACCAGTTATGATTTCAATTCTTTGTATATTACTTTTTGATAACCAAAGAGAGATAAATAATATTTCCAAGATTTTCCTCACTGACAAATTGATCAACAATATCCGAATGTCAATACTGTTTTGTTTTTAAATTTCTTTCATTAATTACCTATAAGTTGTAAAGATATATTTTTGATGAAAATAAAATGAGCATTTGATTATTAATTGCAAGGGTGAATGACCCTCAGATATCTTTAAAATTTTGTTACTTTAGTTATTTCAAACAAATATTTTTTCAAAAACCCAGGATATTGCCTATGTACCTTTAACACGCATTTATACAAATATAAAAAAAATAATTTTTTCAGTCTAATAATGAATCAGTAATGTAAAAGAAATATTTTCTTTCATTGTTACTACATTAAGAAGTAAAACATTTATTTATTGTACTCATAATTGAATTTAATTCTTTGATGCAATAATAAATTTAATAAAAAATAAAGTGTACTGTTGTTGAAATATCACTAATGATTACTTTTTTATTATACAACATTTTTTGATAATAAAGGAATTCGAATTGTTTTCCGGTAAAAAAAAAAAGAGAGTTATATCTAAATATTTTACTTTATATAGCAGAATTGTTTGATCAAAAGCACCCTTAGTGAAGTCCATCTTCTTTTATATTATTAAAGTTTGTCTGTCTGTCTGTGGAAGTTATTTATTACAGTTTTCCTCTATGAATATTTGTTTTAAAAAATAAGAAAGTAGCTGAAGCATGTGTGACGCTCAGCCCCTCATATCAAAAAGAGATATTATTATTAAAGAAATCATAGCCTGTTATACAATTGGATACTTAGTTTATATTAAAAAGAGTTTATATGTTCTATTGCCGGAATTTAAAAAAAATTTGCTTCCGGAAAACTACTTTAGTTTATAAATTTATTGTTGTGTCGGGGCTTATTTATTTGTTCTAGTCTAGTCTTAGAACTGGTCCTACGAACTGTTATTACAATAACTGATTTTTTTTTTAAATAATAAATAAAGATTATAGGACTGAACTGGTCCGTACCGGGAATAAAATGAACATGACTACAGTCTTCAGTTCTAATTAAAGACCGACACAATTTCAAATAATTTTTGAGAATCTATATATAAAATGTTAATGTTTGAGTGTGTGTGTTTGCCTTTAAATCACAGCCAAACTAATCGATAGATTTTGTTGAAAATTTTTATGTAGTTTTTCATGTCTCCAAAAACGGTTGTTGTCTAAATATTTTTAGTATTCAAGGCCATGGCAGGCCCTTAATAGCATTTGTAATTACTTTACCTATACAACCTACGGACAGGGGTATTTTAGATAATATAGGGGTTCATTGATGCTCAGAGAAGCAGCGGTATAATAATCTAACCAGTCACAAGGACCAGCAGCTCATATACACAACCTGTTGGTAGGGGTGTAATCTGGAATATATTAAGGGGGTCTTGGTGCATAGAAATGTGGTGGTGGTACAGTTTTAATTTCCTTGAGGACCAGTACTTCAACTGTACAATCTGAGAACCAGGATGTATAGTGGGATATTAATAGGGTTTCTTGATACTGAGGAAAGCAGCAGCGGAGAAATTTAACTAGAGTCAGGCCTACGAGTTCACCTGTACAACTTGTGGGATGGGCTGTATTATAGAATATTTAAAGGGTTCCTTGGTGCCTAAAATCGCTGTATCAGTAAAGTTTAAGGTGTATTTTGACCTAGTACTTCACCTGTATAAACTTAAAGCCGATGTGTATTTTGTGATATTAGGAGGGCTTATTTATGTACAAGGAAGGGGCTTCTATACTGCTAGTTCAGTGCTTGACCCTCTATAAAGCTGAAAAAGTCTACAGAGGTTGGTTATCTTACTTCAACTGGCGATATTCGAGTCCGTCCATTCGACATATTATGAGATATTATTATTGGTATAAACAATAAGAGGTCTAAGAGGTCCTTCAGTTCTCTTCCTAGATTCTACGCCAAGCTAAAATCACCCAATCAATTAAAAACATTAATAAATGAGAAAATGCGAATAAAAAGAAACACTGATACATGAGAGCATTCAAATAAAAACATGAAGTGAAAAAATAGATATAAAAGCGTAAAATGAATGATAAAATCCTTGGTGGAGGATCTAAAATATTTTTTTTAAAGCAGGGAGAATGTCCTGAATACCAAAAGCAGGCTTCAAACGGTCGACCAATACAATGTCGCACCGATGACCCAGGCCCACTTTGAAAGTGCTGTTGAATTGAGGCAATACTTGGAATGGACCAAGGTACATAGGAGATTAAGCCGGCTTGATCGGCCTGTTTTTAATAAAAAAAACATGAGTTGCCTTTTTGAGCGCATCTAGAGAAGTCTGGACTCGGCTGGAAGGTTGAGAAATAATTCTCTGTTGAATATCCTTTAAATTTCTAACTTTATTTATTGAGGTATCTCTCCTTCGGAGCATCATAGGAATGGGCCAGTTACATCGGTAAGCGGGGAGCTAATCCCAACAAATCGTGCATTGAGGAAAATGAGTCTCCTGGTAAAGATGGCATAGATGCCTTAATCCCCACGAATACAAACGGAAGTGCTTTAAACCACGACTGGCCCTCCTGGTCCATCCTTGGAGCCAGGGCTACCTTAAAAGTTCGATGGAACCTTTCCAGCATTCCATTCGACTCAGGATGATAAGCCGTCGTGAACAAACTGTTTGATCCAAGGACTTCACCCAGTCTCTTCAAAAGTCATTCAGTAAAATTAAGCTCCTGTTGGAGTGAACAGAAACCGGCACGCCGAATCTTGAAATCCACCCCGAACAGAAAGACTCTACAATGGTCTCAGCCTTAGTAACACATATAAGAATACCTTAAGTCCATCTTGTGGCCTAATCCAAAACTGTTAAAAGAAACCTGTAACCCTTTAACAGAGTTGAGGGCCCATTAATATCTATCTGAAGTGTACAAAATCTGGGAGGATCTGTAGAAAACAGAGTAGGACCAAACGGCTTTGTTCTTCAGCCAAGATGGACACTCCTGGGTGCATTTTTTGACTGTCTCCCTCAAATTGGGCCACGTAAATGACTTGAAGACCTTACGCAAAGTAGCTTTAAAACCTGGTAGTAAAATACCAAGAGCAAACTAAAATATTTTTTTACGCAGCTTGTTTGACGACACTTTTGATTCTGAAATTTCTATCTGTCCCAAAACCGACCAGAACACCACTTCCAAACTTCCTAGTGACAAAAGACCTTGCCTTAAAATCCAGACGACATAAGTCGTTTGAAAACTGGCCCTGCAACATCTCTTCAAGTCCGGGAAATATTCGAGATCGGGCTGGAGCTATCAATCTCGACAAGGTGTCAGTCACAACGTTCTCTTTACCCAATTTGTGTTTAATCTAACAATGAAACTCAGTTATAAAGGAGAAACATCTAACCTGTCTTGCCCTCCATGCAGGGGGTTCCTCGATTCCAATGCCAAACTCAAGGGTTTGTGGTCGGAAAGTATTGTAAATTCAACCCTTTCCAGTGAGCAGCGGATATGTGTCAGGCCTCCTTGATTGTGAGCAGCTCCCTATCAAATGCCGAGTACTTTCGTTGAGCGGGAGTCAACAATTTATACCAAAAAGCCAATGGTGTGCAAACGTTTCTTGTCCATTGTTCCAAGGAAGCTCCCATCCCAATGTATGTACTGAAGATTGAATCCACTCTAGTGAACCAGATTTCCACGTCCTCTTCATCGAACTGAAGAAGATGCACCTCTTTGATTCGAGATCGTACCGACACCGGTACAACTGGGACGGCTCACGTTGAAGGATTTGAAGCATCCTCCACCACAGTGGAGAGGTCTGATAGAAAGATCCTTTGACCTAGTGATTGGCATTGTGTTTCAATGGTGGGGTCACCAATGAAGAAGTCTACCCAGGCTGGTTATCTTACTTCAACTGGTTATATTAGAGTCCTTTTATGAGATATTTTATTTGTATAAATAAGAAGACCTCTAAGAAGTCCTTCAAAGCAACCATTTTCTCTTTGTGTGAAAGAATTGTACTTGCAAAATGCTGTCCACTGAGACTTTTGTTAGAGAGCATTGAAATAAACTGGTAATGCTGGCAATTCTCTACATAAGTGAGGAAAATGAAAAGTTTTAGATAGTTCATTGACCTAATACCTTACACAAAACAAGGTGGATGTCTAGGATTAATTATGCAATAAAGATCAATCTGCTCAGTAAAAATTTGGTTCAAGGATTACCAAAGGGAACTGTATTTGTGAGGGAACAGCAACATAAACAAACTCGTTTTGTACTCTTTGTTATGGTTTACAATTCCAATTCCTTGAGCAGCACCTCTGAATTATCTCATATCCGCCATTAACTTTTGTGCAGATGCAGCAATCAAGGTATTCTCGTCACATTTATGGTACCTAACAGACGAATTCATATCATAAGTTTGTTTGTTTTTTTATCCAGGTAGAAATGAAATCTAAACATACATTGTATCGAAATTACTAACATTGAAACAAATACTCTGCAGCAAGATATTACCTTCCAAATCAAAGAAACACGAAGCAAAAAAAAATAGTTTGTATTTAAAAATTGACGAATGATCTATGTATTCTAATGTGGAACGTGGTGACTTATTTCATTATAATATTAAATTTTTATTTTAAACTGGTATAATATTTTGGGAATATACAAAAAAGGGATTGCGATACTATGTAGATTAAAAAAATAAGAAGTATTTTTGTAAATATTTCATTTTAAATATCCAAGTTCACTAATAGAAGATTAAAAACGATGGAGAGTAAAAAAAAAATTGAAAAAAGGACGAGTCCATTTTTTTAAATTTTTATTTACATACAAATCAATATTTCAAAGGCATATAGGAGTCAAAAATAAACTTTTTATTTCAATTTGTGGGATGATTGTAGACGCTCAATATTTTTTTATTCGATTTGATTTGAACCTTTATTTGATTTAAGTTACTTTATTAGGACCTGTTATAGCCGTTCAAATTAAATCTATTAATTTTATATTATTATTTTTGACGATCAATTTTGACTATTTTAAGTGGAATTTGCAGGTCCTCCAATGGATTAATGAGTTTGATTTATTGATTGAAATGGACAATTATTTGACAAAAAAACACACACTTAATTTTGAGAAAAAACTATTTTGTTTGTTTTGTCTTGACATCCGTAAAATATCTTTCAATAAAAAACAGTAATATATAATTTGTATACAGTTACTACCTAAAACAATTTCATAAATATAATTTATGGTAAAATGATAATAAGTATAATTGATCTTGGATATGACAACTGCAAGGCAGCAATAACGCTTTCTCTTGGTGGCAGTAGAATTTGAAAAAGGTGGTTTTGATCTAGGGCTCAGAAGTGCCAGGTTACTGCTCATTAGTCCTTTGAGGCTTCAATTTGGATTATGTAAGAACGGGACTCTATTTGCCATAGTATACTACGAAAAAGGGAATTCAGATATGGTGCTTGAAGAGCCGAAGAGTTCATCGAAAAAACTAGAACTAAGCTCTTCTTACATCTTGAATGGCAGGGGAGGTATTTTTTTTAAAAATAATTAGAAAAATAAGACAAAACAAGAACCAAAATCACAGTTTTTTATATAATTTTTAATACAAATTTTTAAAAGGCCGTCCATTGTTGAAGAAACTTGCAGAAACTTTTGAGTTTTTTATCAATTACACATTCCAAATTTGTTGGAATGGGTTTCATATTGCATCTGCATGAATAAATTATCTCTTGCACTTTGCTGATGCTAGCCTCCACCGTTAAAACCTTAGGAAGATTCATATCTCTGGCAATTACCAAGTCAATTTTTGAAATTGTGACTTGTAGATTGTCTTTTATGTTTACTTCACACATTCGTACAAAAGGATTTATCTTATCAAACTCCTTGAGAATGTGTACAGGTGTTTCTATTTTATGACCACAGTATGTGCAATTTCTACTTTCAACCTGATTATTCGAATTATTCAAATAAATTGATGAGGTATCAATTTTGTAACGGAGTCGTTTTGCTTAGAAGAATTAAAAAGGATTTCAAAAAAGGAATTGGCATCGATGTCAGACATCAAGAGATCTAATTAGTCATACTGGTATTGCCTTTGAGCCATATTTGACCGTAATTACATCTTGTGGGGATATTGCAGCATCAAGAAAGGTTACAAACTCTCCTTTGTTGTTTTTGTGTTATGATAATAAACTCTAATGTTTTGAGTTTAAAGTAAATAAAAAAATGACACACCGTACTCTTTTTAGAAGGAAAAAAATCAAATTGTTGTATACACTGATGTAATAAGCTTTAAAAAATGTCTTAAAACTTTTGCATGATCTTGTATCTCCAAGACTAATTTCTACACTAATAGGAAAGTAGATATAATCTTAATGTATTTATATTTATGGTCTCGTTATGTTCTAATTTGTACATAAAATATTTTGCAAAGGTCTTGCAAAGATATGGTTTTTATTTGACATTTTATTATGCATCACAATGGCACTTCAAACAAGAACATATCTAATATATATTTATCACTCTAGCTAATAAGATATCTTATTAAAATGGGAATAAAATGTTTTGACTAACTTCAGTCCTATGGTTACGGGGGGAGCTACACCCCTTGACTGACTGAAAGCTTGGTGAAAAAATTGTCGAAAAGATACGTTTTTTGTTAATAAAATGGATGATCTTTTTTTCTTTCCTAAATTGATTAAATATTGATCAGTAAACATTAAAATATCACATTTACTTCATCTAACATAGGAATGTTCTTTCAAGTCCAAATACATAAAGTATATATCCTTCTCTAGGAACGACTGAGTATCAAAACTATGGACATAAAGTACAAGAAAATAACTTTTCCCATGCACATTGTCCATTGAGCTACATTGTTCCATTTTTTTGTTTACACTTTTTATAATTGAAAGTTGTCATTTTTCTTAAGATACTTGGGTAAATTGCATTTTTTTTAAATGAATTATGAAAAAAAAAGAAGTTATTTTTACTCAATGTCTATAAATAAAAGTAAAAAATATATTCGGGTTGGGAGTGGGAATGAAGATTTTAAAATTATTGAATAGTTTTGTAATTCAATGTTGCTTATTTGGAAGAACTAAAACATAGCATTGAAATTGATTTATAAAACTTGAGGGTAATAATCAACATCTGTTTCTCTTGAAATAAAGACTTGAGAATGAAAGATAAATATTGTTAAATTTAAAATTATATTATGTTAAATGTATATTAAAACAATGTGCAGTTTTGATTAATAAAATGTTTAATTGGACTGGACACGGTCAATAACACAATTGGACAATTTTGAACTCTTATAATGTGTATGAAAGATAACTTCACATTTTGAAATAAATATATTGATAGTATAATAATTAACCCTAAACCACTGATACTTAAAAGGATAATATTTACGTTTGACCTAAAAAACATTTTTTATTCCATTATCCTTTAATGTAAGGGTACCCGTTTTTGATTTTAAATTTTATGGTTTCTTCATTAGTGATATGAGTATGCCCATACTTTTTAACTTTATTTGATTACATGATAAGTTTGATAAAAACTAAAAGATACTTTTTTAGAAACGTAAAACGATCTCATTGAAATCTGAAATGCTCTTAGTGTTAGAATAAAAATGATGCAAAAATGAAACTTGAAAAGCTTGTTTCTACATAAAATTGTCAAATAATATCAGCCTATTTGATTGTTAGGTGAGCCTTCATTTTTAAAAAACGAGTGCATTATATTAAAAAGAAAAGAAAATTGGAGTATTTAATAAAACTGTTAATTATTCGAATAATTAATTTACCCTTTTTAAATAAGGTCATTAAAAATAATTAATTTTAATTAAAATACAAATAACATTTATGCTTATACTTTACTTCTTCAAAGACAAAGGGACTTTTGGTGATAGAAAAACCTAGATGTATTGAAATCAAAGTCATATTAAGTATGTTAATGCTATTTTCTTTTAATATATATATTTTTATATATGGTTTTATGTGCCTATGTTTTAAATATTTATGAACTTTAAAGTATATAATAAATTAAAGGCTGGGCTTTATGCCAAACCTGAAATATTTTAAACAACACTTCAGGGAGTAAATTTTTTAACTTTTTATTTAATTTAGATTTAGTTGAACAATAAATAAATAAAATATTGATTGCGTAGAATAACGAAAATAAGACAAAAAATATTTTTTCACTAATTATAATGGATATGAACTTTGGTAGACCAAGTATTCGGAAAAGAAATAACGATAACGTTAAGGTCAGTCAATTATTTCTTTTGAAATGAATCCTTCTAAACACTAAAAATAATCAAACATAACTAATTATCTCCAACACTAATAGCTATTATCATCACAATTACAATACTGCCAATTTTTTATAATTAACAGATACAGATGTTTCGTCTAATAGCTTTACGTCTTAGCTCATGTTTTTATATTCTTCAATCCTACCTATGAGTAAGGAAATAAAAAAAAATTGGACTATAAGACTGAAGGACTGACGTATTGGTCATTTGGAGTGTTGAATGCTAAAAAAAATGGGATCGTAAGAAAATAAGATTGCAAGGGCGGGAGGAAGACTGATTAGGAAATCAGTCCTAGAAATGATCTAACAATAAATTTCCCCCAATCTTCTCTAAACTATGGATAATATAAGCTGATTTTGTTTGCTCGCTGATAAATCAGTTGAGTCCAAATAATTGCAGAGACATGACTTATATCACTTTTATGTTTCACGAATTATAAAAACTTTTAAGTGGACTGCAGTTTGACCACCTTGGATTTATTTGTAAGTCAGAATATAGTTTAACGATGTAGTTGGAATAGTTTTTGAAAAAGAGGGATTCAATATATATGAAATCGTCTTAATTAGTAGCATGCAATATATTTTTCTATATTAAAAACAAAACACTTACCTATGACCTCCTATTTTAAATAATTATTTCAACGTAATCAACAGATATTGAAATCATTAATTATATTATTATTTTCCAAAATAAAGCATAACTTTAAAAAAAAAAAAAGAATTTGTTTGTTTTTCGTGAAGGGCAAGTTTTAATCATTGTGTTTTTTTATTGTAGTCTTTACTCAAGTCATTAAAAAACATTTTTCTAATATATAATATGAGAAAATTGAAAATCAATACAAAGGGGTTTTTTCTTTGTACATATATACTGTTTCAAGTATTTTGAAATAAACAAAAGGATAATGAAACATTAGATTTTATACGATATGTATGTTACATTTCAACAACTAATGTATTTTTTCTAATTTATATGGGTAAATCCAAAGTAAAAATACAGTTCTAAAAGGCTGACCTCACTTTCTTTTGATGCGTACAAAATATTGGAAATAACGGAGAAATTTTTATATGTTAAAACAACTATTTAAAAGCAATAAAATCTAAAATTCCCAGTACCTTATTGGCATGTTAATATCAAATAAAGGAGCTTGATCATTCCTTTATTGGAGTTATACATGTTTTTTTTAGGAAAAGCTTTAGTAAAATATAATTATGATGCAATAATTCTATTCTGAATTTTTTCCTTTAGTATTTTCTTTTTCACTAATAGAAATCAATTCTTTACAACTATTACATAAATATATGTTATATATAACAAAATATACATTCAATTATATAATTTTATAGTGATGTTTTTATTTAGATCAAAAAAATAAAATTCAAATCCTTATTTCTTAATATACAAAAATATTTACTTTTTATAAGATTTGTCAAACCTGTGTGGAATATAAACATAATCCCCACAAGGTATGGGAAAGGCCAGACATGTAAAATAGATTTTTTGTTTATTTAGCCTTTTGACAATTTTAATAGAATTTTTTTTTTTTTTGACATTTTTAGAAGATCAAAATTTGCGAAATGATATTTTTAGGGAGCATCATTTGTAAAGCCAAACCAGATCGCCTATAGAAACTTAAGTTCTCGGTTGATCATTAGATTGATAATATTAATAAAATTTATTAAGCTGTGATTATTATTATATCATTCTTGATAAGAGAACATCTATGTATTAAGTAACTACGTGTGAGTGTGCTAAAAAAAATGAAGAGTAACATTGCGGATTTGTTGAGAAGTTATCTTCTGCAGAGTATAAAAATTAAATCCGGGGCTTTTGATTTATCAAATTTAAATTTACATAATTGGTTTATTTTTTAAGATTTAACCTTTCCTTGTCGATCTCTGTTATCTTTAAGACCTCAGAGTTGATAATATTTAGATCAGTGATTTCAAAATGATCATAACAGCGTTCCCGCATTTTGACCATGAAAATGTAATACGCATTAAATCAATTGTGGCTGATTCCAGGGCAATGTTTTGGTTCTACGTGAAATATCTATATATATGTAGTGCTGAAAATTTTGTGTATAATGGACATATTAAAAAAAGTTGAAGATCAACTTTGTAACGCTGACAATTTGAAAAATGTTTTGAAGGAGAACAGCTTAGCCGTCATGATGCTTCTTTAGATTAGCTACAATCAGCGTTGACGAAGGAGGAGGATAGAAAAAAATAAATAAGTACATTGTCTAAGAATTACTCCGATATCAACCCTCAATTCTCCTCAGGGTGAAGGAAGGACTTACAATTATAAGCATGCAACAAATCCTTGATTTTAATTTCTTTCCTTTATGAGTAAAAAAAAAAGTTTAGCCAGGTTTTGAATATTATTGAATCTAGTAGAAAAGGAAGTTCACAATACAAGAATTAAATAATAATGACAACACCCGAGGAAAATAAAATTCCTTCTTCAGATTACAAATTCCAAAAGAACGGGGGAGCTAAAAAAATGTAACGGATTTTTATTACTATTTATGTGTTCAACTTTACTTCAAAAAAAAAAATAAAGAAATTATAATATACAGTTTATACAGTTTGTTTATGCACAAAAGATGGTTGAACCAGAATATCAAAAAATAATTACGAAGCCTTACTAGTTTAATGAGTAAATTTTTATTAATTAAAAGTCTAAGTTTTGCTACTCAACCTGGTATGTTGTAAAAATCTTGAAATTAGAAGGACCAATTTTCGTTGTCGAACCAGTATATTATATAAGTAAAGTGTGTCTTTTCGTGAACGCCTAATAACTACAAGTAATGATGAATATTTCCTTTAGTAATTAATAATTAGATGATTGATGTCTACAGTTTTCAAATGCAATACTTTTTGAAAATTACAAGCCTTCATAATTTTAAATAAATTTAATTCATAAATACAATCATGGAACATCTTTTTTACATTATCGATCAGTATACTGCATTTTGTCCTAAGGAAAGGTTCGAGTCAGGTGAGGGACTTTGCACTGCAGTTATTTACATAGCTCGACTCTAGGTTGGGTCAAGCAGTGATAATTGAAGCATTCAGTCAGTACTGTTTTTAGCATCGGTGTTCTGAACGCTTTCCCTTGAGATGCCAAAAATTCAAGCTTGCAAGATGATTTTTCACTCAAGGATAGCTCCAAAATTGGAGCTATGCGTTGCTCCATGTTTTTGGTTATGAAGCTCTTATTTATCAGTTGACTTTGTTGAGTTTTTGTTTACAGTTCCTTTACATAATTGTAAACAGTAAATGATAAGAATTAATCATTGAAATATAATAAATAGGACAAAGATGTGCCATTTAAACAGAAGCTGTATTTTAAACAGAGGGGTCTGTATTGGAGTTTATTTTATCGATAACATAAGTAACTTTATAAATTAATAAAAATTAAATTTGGCAAAAAAATAAGTATAAATATTAAAAAGTAATTTTTCTTTCTCCATAGCACAACTCTATAAATCCTTAGGCACTCATTAAGTGAAGCAACATTGTTACGCATATGTACAGTAGTTTGATAGCTCAATAATAAAATCAAGCTTTTCTATATATACATTAATAAAAAGAAAAGAAACAAAATAAACAATTAATCTTTCAATAAATAAATAAGCATTTCTACATAAACTTGGTTTTCATTCGAAAAATACAAATCTATATTTGACTCCTTTTTTAGATATTTACAATTGATATATTATCCCATAAGTTGCAAATAATAATATTTAATGTATTAATTTTTAACAAAGAGTTCGGAAGTAAAACGCGGACAGTCTATAAATGCTAATTAAAATGAAGATGCTCTGTGATTGTTTCCTACATATTCCAAATCTCCTATACTTTTGCATAAGTAAATTTTAGTATACATTACTCAAATCTTTCATCATGAGTGAGCAAGAAGCAAAAAGGTAAAGGATCTCAGACCTTCTGCATGCCAAAATTGAGGTGGCAGAGATTATGGACATTGTGAAGAAGTACTCCAGGAGCCTCATTTTTAAGGCGGTCATGATGAAAATGATGATAAATACCTCTAAAAGAAAGAAGGAAGTAGGAGGAACAACTTGAAAAGGGATTCTGAGTTTCTGGGGGACTTAAAAAAGAAGATCAAGGAGGACCCCACAAAATCCATGAATCGTCTCTCTAACGAGTTTGACGTGGACGAGGAGACAATTAAGAGGGTTATGAAGGAGGACTTGGGGTTGCCCTCTTGCACAATGACCCCACGTCACATGTTGACGGGCACTCAGAAGGACAGGAGACTGCAGATGTGCCAGATAGTACATACGTGGATTAAGGCAAATGTATCCACAGTAAAAAATTTCTCTGACTAGAAGACTGTCACCATGGACCAGGTCTACAACCGTTGGAACGACTGCTGGCTTAGGCAAACATTAGAGGAGGTCAAAGGGGTGTTCTGTACAAAACATATGGCCCAAACAATGGTCCTGGGGGTCTTGGCGTCCGACAGGAAGAAGATACATCCCTTCTTTTTTAAGGTTGGGGAGAAAATTGGCCAGGAGCCCTGCTACAAGGTGCTAAGGTTCACCATACTGCCATGGCTCAAGGCCACCTACCGAGAGCACAACTATGTGTAGACCAAAGATGGTAAACCCTCACAAACATTGGCCAAATGCCATAATTTTCTGCGCTGATAACATGGCTGATTTTTGGAACAAGGACATGTGGCCATCATCTTTCCCAAATTTGAACCCGTTGGACTTTGCTGTGTGGGGCACATTGGAGACTAACTGAACATCTCATCCGAACATGGACTCCCTGAAGACCGCCATTGTGAAGGAGTGGAACAACTTGTCCGATAAGTTCATGATCAACTCTTGCGAGGCTTTCCAATGCAATGAGAAGGCTTTGATTGCTGCTGAGGGCAACTATATTTAGGTGACATGTTCATAAAGGTCGTGTCTCAAAGTTTTATTAACAAAAACCAAAATTATACTAAAAACATCCATTATTCACATTTTTCTAAAATCAGTCATTTAGTCCACGTTTTGCTTCCGAGCCCTATTTACATTTATATATTAAATGAATGTTGCAATGCTTCTATTTACATAAAATATGAAGATGATATTTTTTGTAGACTAATAAAGTAGAGGTCGCACGAGTTATCTTTTTTCCAATATGATTTAAAATAAGTTCGGTTTGTTTTCAAAATTTTATCAATTTTCGGTTATGGCTATTGCGAAAAAATTAACATATGGTATTAAAATTACGTATAAGAAATTGCATTGTCCTACTAGATCATCTTGAGGTTGTCAAATAATGAAAAAAGACTAGAACACTTCGCTTAGGAAATATATATACTCCAAAGATATTTTGACGTACTCATCCCCCTTCAGCCTGTATCCTAAAGGAAACTACACTGGATCAATTACCTTCCCCTTAGATGTTGTTGGAGACATATTGGTGTTCTTGTGTTACATCCCAAAATGTCAATATTCGATAATTCTGGCTGTTGAAGACAATGTCAACAGTTAAGGTCTTCTCATCAAAAAAGATCATAATGAATACACATGCTCCCTTGAGGTAGTTCAAGATATTTTTTGCACACACTTTTCTCTCCTGTTCTGTTAACAAAGGCCGTCAATACCCTGCAAAGACTTTCTTTCTGTCTTTTTTAGAGCCACTGACACCGTTGATAGGGACTTGTTGATCTTCTTGACCAGATCTGTAATTGATGAATTCGGTTTTTTCTTGAAGGCCGTCTTCAGGCGATTGATGGACACGGTTAGTTTCCTGCCTACTCCAAGAGAGTGTCGGATTTCCTTTAACCGTATCAAAACATTGTAAGTCATCTTCCTCAAGGCCAAATCTGCTCCCTGATAGCCTCTTGGGACAATATTTCCCTTAAAAATTGACAACTAATCAGGATACAACATTACTTATCTACAATTATGACTTTTGAACTTTCAAAATTTGTATTATAGAATATACTAAGACTCCTAGATGTTTTTCTCTCCCTTAGTATGATCTTGTTTCCTTAAAATATGTTGTTTCACTCCGCCTCTTCACATCACAACAGAAACATTATGACTAGTGTTGTGTCTCTCCATGTTCAGTTCAGTCCTGTATATCAGTCGAAAAACTAATAAAGGTCAATAATCCTTGGTGATCTTACTTAATTTTGTTTATTCTTTTTTTAATCAGTTCTTTTAGAGACCAACACATCAATAGTTATGAGAGCTAAGTTGCTCTCATCCAAGACCTTTTTCAAATTGTCAGCGTTATCATATTCATTTTGGTTTCTTTTTTGAAACGGATTTGACAATCGAAAATGTTTCATTATTTATATTTCATAAAATATTACCATAACAAAAAAAAATCTATGCATAGATTTAAAAAAAAAAATAATTACGTAATCAAATCATGTTTGAATGTTATATAATAATTTTGTAAATGACATAAACTAAGAACTTCCTCCACGGAAATGAGAGAACCAGATTTAGATTTACAAATGTTTGTATGTATATTTTCATATAAACAGATTAAAGGAATTTTCTAGTTACAAATATTCATATCAATGTGTTTTTGATAAGTAAATATTCATTAGCTGTACATGGACATGGACATAGCATAATATTCATAAATACATGTAAAAATGCTTGAAGATGTTTTCTTTGTTAATTTTTCCAGATATTCGAGTACCATTGCTACCAAAAAGTTGTCTTGTGCTAAGAAAATAACCTGTGTAAAATTACATTTTTCTACAGTATCGTTTATATTGTCCAGTTCTCTAAAACATTTTATATCTTGGAATTAACATCATATAAGCCTAGAATGGGCACTCAGTAGAGAAGAAACTTAGACCTAAAACCATTATACCTAAAAATTAAAATTAATTTCCGCTAAATATTGTTCGTCAAATTGGGGATATGAGGGAACTCACATTGGGATGCCAAACTTGACAGGCCTTGCCCTCCATATGTTCCTAGATGCTGTAGAAGAGTAGTCTGACCGAATAAGTTTTGGACGGCTTTTGCTGTGTACTCGGGGGGCTCGTTCTGGTGCAAAGTGACGGAGCCCTCCCTGGAGAATTTATAGAGCCACACCACTACCTTTTTCTAAAGGATGTCGAGTTAATCGTCAGCTTTAAGGCGATATCCAGTGGGGAACCAGATTGGTTTCAACCTTTTTCCTATTGGATACCACAAAACCCATCATCATCACAGACGCGGTATGCTTTCTGATGGTCACGTAGCAGGCAGATTCATCCAGGGATACGTCGGGGACCCTGACATTTGCCATTTAAACACTGGATCCACCTTGAAAGTTTTTTCATCTAAAAATAATACGATGTTAGCTTTATTTTGCTTTGTTTTTTTCGACAGTAAGGGCCTTTCAACTCTTCTGAGGGTTATGTCGTCTTTATTTTTTATTCGGAGATAGGCAGTTAACTAGCGATCATCAACCTGAGCTCCGCAATCACATACATTGGAGTGGAGTTCAGGTTGATGATCGCGGCTTCATGGTACTTCGCCAGATCCACTTTTTGTTTTTTCCCACTTCCAATTCGTTATTTAAGGTCCTGGTCAGTTTCCATGCGATTTTTAACGTTGTAAACGGTCTTGCAGTTGCAATTGAGCTGTTCGGCAATCTTGCTGGTTAAGGCGTGTGCGTCGAAGAGAACAAAGATCTTTTCTCGTTGGGACTCTATTTTAAAATGACTCGTACTATCGTAGTGGACAAAAAAAATAATCAGAATCCTCGATATAAGGCCACAAAGTTGTGGGATTTTTTTTTTTTAATGACGACCCAGTATTATAAGTTCTATTTTATTTTAAAAAACGTCAGTATTAAGAATATTTTATTTTTTATTTTAAACTTTTTTTTTCAATGACACATTTTATAAGAATATGGAAGACAAAAAAAATAATATAAGCGTACAACTGTTACTTGAAAATGATGGTTGTACTTTTTTGTTGATATTATTTTTTTATTAAAAAAGTAAATATAAAAGCTTATAGTATTCTTATTTTTTAACCAGACACTATTTTTTTTGTTTTGCAGTTGTTATTAACCATTTGTATATTTTTATTAAAGGCAAATTTGTAATATTTTAAAGAGTGAGAAGGGTACAAAGTTTTTGTTTTTACACATTTTCTGATATGTGAAAAGAAGAGCAATTTCAATCCTCTCTGTCTCATAAATTATTAAAATTTATGGCAGGAAAACAATGATTTGAGATTCTGAAATTGATCATATGTTTAAGCCTCTTCTTATATCAAGAAAAAAAACTTAGTCAATTTGACAAATAATTGACTTAATTATTTTTAATTTCAAAACTTTTCAACGCAAGTTATTAAATGGTCTATTAGAAAATTAAAAGTTAATTTGAAAAATCAATCAAATTGCAACATTTTTTTTAACGGTATATTTTTTTCACTTGTATTATTTACTTTTACTTTTAACACAATGCAATTGTATTAAAAGTATGCAAAAAATATTAGTTTCCAAATAAGATGCTGCATTTTATTTTTTGTTTGCATAAAACCTATTTTGAGGGAACTGTTTTCAATATAACTATTTTATCTTGAAAATGCTAAAATGTTTTTTAATCAAATGTTATTAAACGTAATTTTCACTCACATAGTTACTTCATGTCAAAATAAGACTCTTGATCGAAATTAAACTCTAAAAATACAACTAAAAAAAGCTTTATTGACCAAACCTACTGCAATTGAAAATTTTAAAGATTATTTCCGTGTTCCATAATATAATAAGAATAATAAATGTGGGCTATAGCCAGCAGGCGTTTCACGACCTAAATTTTGTTGCTATGTGTAATTAATTAGCCAATATTTTCAAACTGTAGGTCTTTTCTTCTCTTAATACCATAGTTTTGTTTCACAGTAAAACAAAAACTAATCCTTATATAGCAATCAACATTTTAAAACACTTATAAGGGATATACATATTAAAAAAATCTACAGATGACAAAAATATACCTCGTCAATTTGATATAAGTATTATAATGCCATGTACGTATCATTTTTATTGATGAGTATAGATATATTGGTTAATTTTCCATATTAAACTTATAAATTACAATTTAATGGATATAAAAAATTTACATTATTCGGAAATTGCTTTTTTGTTATTTTGTTGTTAGTTTTTGAAGACAAGAAAAGAGAAAAAAGAAAGTCAAATTGCTTTCCCTTCTCAAAAAAAAAAAAAAAAATCCTCTATTGATAAATGTTGGAAGCTTTTTAGTTAGTTATTTAGAATATAGAGGGCAGCAGGGATAAGGTGTGCGTAAGCAAATTGTGTTTGTTTTTTATGGTTATATTTTAAATTAGTTTTATTAAAAAACAGCATGTACATACTAACAGGAATATTTTTTTTACTCAATTACACCTTATAATATTAACTATTATATAAGTACATTAAATGTAATCTTCTACTGCCCCAATGGCCCTGCATACCTTGATGACGTAGTCATTAGACTTATCATCCAACATCTTCTCCACATATGTCTTCAGGGAATCAATGTCGGGGTTAAGGACTTAGCAGGTCTTGCTTTCCACAAAGCCTCATATTATATATTTAAGCAGCGAGCTGTCCAGTGATGAGGAGGGCCACAAGTTTAGAGATCATACATACATTGTTGAGTTTATCCTTGGACCAAGGTTGATTTGTTATGACCTTAGGGGTAGGTGATAAGTCTTTTTGTAATACAAACTCCCTTAGGGGTATTTGTCATCCAACCAGGTTATCAGAACCTCTGTCATCACTTCCTGTTACAATTTTGGACAAATTTCAGTGGCCATACCGGTCAAGAAGTTTTCAGTGACAATCTTATCGTGTCCTCCAATTCTCCCCACTGCTTATAAGCCTCTTGACCTTACAGACAAGCTCAACAGAGCCATTCACAATTCCTATTATCTCATTTACAGATTGATGGGTGCAGAGAAGATCTGCAATCTGTTGTCTTTTGGCCTCTATTGTCGTTGTTTGTTAAAGTATTGCAAGCAAATATGCAATGTAGTAAAGCTGCTAAATTTTGAGAAAATTTCTTCTTCATAACTTAACATCGATTTGAAGTAATAATGACTTTATGGAGCTCTAATTGGCGAAGTTCAATTTGTTTACGTTTTTTTTTTTTTTTTGTATTCATTCTGTATAAAGTAAGAAAATGTACTTTTTATGTATGTTACTCACAAAGAAAATAATCGTGTGTCTTTTTATTATACAATTTTAATAGATTTATTGAACATAATATTCTTTATTTCAATGTAAAGTTTGTTATAAACGTTCTTGTACTCAATGTTTTAAAGATTTTTAAATCCTAAAAATTTATAACTTCATTTCATCTAAACCTTCAACTTTAATATAACAAATCATCGTGACTAATTAATAATTCATTACTATTGACTAAAGCTATACACCATAAAATGAAAGTAATCCATCATATCTTAAGTTTTTAATAAATTATATCGAACATTAACAGAATTATAAAGGTATATTATAACAACCCTCTTTTATGAGTAAAATAGTAAAAAATTAAACTAAGTTAATTTATCTTTGATACAATTTGTTTTTCATCAAATAAAACCAAAACCATAAAAACTAATATTTTACATTACAACAATAATACTTACATTTAACATTATACAGTGCGAAGTAAAATTGAGGAATTTTTTTAAAACGAGCAAATAGGGTAAACTTTGCAGGATTGGAAAGGAGTACAACATAAAGGCTTCATCACTGTTAGAGCACCTTCGACTGTTCAATGGTGTTCATTAGCAACTCACTTTTCTTCTAACAAACTCACAGCATCTTCTGAATTACTCCGTCTATGTACAAACTGACCCCTTTAATTCAATTCCATGAGATCAGCAACCAACTTCTGGGCTTCCGTAATATTATTTGTCCCGGTTAAAACGTCATCAACATATATATCTTCTAAAATTGTCCAATAAGCATAGTTAATTTCTGTTTTATATTTAACTGCATTTCACTGAACTTCCGAAATTGCAGAATGGGCTGCACTTGCCGTTCCAAACACAAGACGTGTATGCCTAAATTCTTTTATTGGAGCATTATAATTTTATCTAAAAAAACCTCAGTAAATCACGATGTTCTTTGCTAATTGATACCTGGATATACATTTTTGCAACCTGACACTAGAGCAATTTTATGAAAAGACAACTAAAAAAGTAAATCAATGAGATCTAATTGCCTTTTTGCTCCTACTTATAAACAATTATTCAGTGAAAGTTCTGAATCAGATTTCATCGAGCCATTTAGGTTATTGTTTAAGTTTAGACGTCGAAGATGATTCTTTTATTACAGCATGATATGAGAGGTAAAAAACAAGATTTTTATTCATTATTTCTTCATAAGGGACCTTCTCTACTAACCAACGATCAATTGACTTTTTCATAACATTACGATATTCTTTACACAATTTTCTAATTTTTTTCTAAATCGAGACTCCTACAAATTATATCTCCTGAAGGCCTTGTGTCTCGAATCGCCTATTCGGGCTATTCACACAAAATAAAGTCATCATATCAGCCCCGATCAATATATCAAATTTTCCAGGTAGATCGATATTATCTACAAGAGGTAAGTTTCTTAAATATGGATAGTCTACAAACATCCTTGGTACTCCCATATGATAATCAGGTAATTTATTTAATTGAATTCAATATCCGTACTTGTCCAAAACTGTGAGTTCATATCGATAATATTTATTACTTCGACCAGTCATGTTATCTACACCACTTATAGATAAATAAAGTTATTGACCCTTCAGGCCAAGAGCCTTGATGAAACTGGATGAAATAAGACTTACTTGAGAACCTTCATCAAATATAACACGAACCCCAAATTTAGACCCCTAATATAATGCAATAGTTCGAGCTGTCACTTAAATTGCTGGCACATTCTGGTGAGGACCAATATATATGTCCAATATTTTGATTATTTTTTAGAGGAACAAACCGTTTTGACTTTAAATTCAACCCTTTCCCTTTTTGCACATCACTATGTAACAAATAATGATGCCTCCCCTTGCAGTTGGAACACTTTATATGTGATTGACATTGACTCTGTGAATGTCCCAAAGTAAGCCAATTAAAAAAAGCATATTTCTCATATGTTTGTCGCTTGCGTTCATCTATTAACTTTTCTTTTAAGGCCTGACACATACCTAATATATGTGAATTACTCGGACAGTGTTGACAAACAGTATGTGACACTATTCTTTAACTAAATACTTGGAATCACCTTCCATTTTTGTATCTGTATGTTCAGCGACCTTCGCCGAGATCATTACATGACGTCAAATTCTTCAATAGTAACTTCCTTCTCAGAGTTACTTACAACAAAATTATTCCATTTGTCTCTTAAAGATCCGGAGGCTATTTTCCAAAATTGGCATTATGAACTTTCTTGTATCTTTATTATCAATACAAACATTGTTGTTGTAAGAGCAAAATGTCGCCATGAAACTTGTGTAGATCTTTAGAGTTATCTTTAACACATGGCATTTTAATGTGTTGATCTAAAAACATTGAAATCACAACACGACCCTTACCATAAGAATCTGTGAGTATTTTCAAAGCTTTGTCATCGTTGTCATTGGAGATGGAAAGACCTGAAATTCGTAGCAACGCTGAGCCCTTTAATGCGGAACGTAGATATGTGAGTTTTGATACCGAAGAAATTTCTTGATCATCAATTATACTGTGAAATGTATCCAACCAGCTTGAAAATTTTTCCACCTTACCATCAAATAAGGGAAGAGTCAACTTTGGTAAGAGAGGTAACCTGTTATCAGAACCACATTTCTCTAATTTAGGTATACAATCAACAGTGTCAAACTTAATCTTAAGTTCCATAGTCTCTTTAAGCCTACTCATCTCATCATTTTGTTCTTTCTTCTTATCCTCAGCTTTTTCACTTAACTTCTCTCTTTTAAATTATCTAAGTCTCCTACTCAATTTTGAAAACTCCCTTTCAACCTTATCATGAGCATAAAAAAATAACTACATATTTCTCTTCAGCTATTTCGGAAGACAATTGACCAAAATAATTAACTACTTTTGTCTGTAGTAAGGACTCTGATTCTTGAAGGTCTTGAAGATCCAAATTACCTTACTCTAGGCTCACTTTTAGGTCAGACTTAATAGTAAAAAAACTATCTCTAATTTTATAGTATACTACCTCAGATCCTCTATGCCTTTTTATATATTAAATTAACTTAAACAAAACACTAATATATATATAGATATACACGGCAAACACCAAATAATGATCAGAAAAAGCAATTGAAAGGTCTGTAAAGCAACTACTAAACTTAAATTTAATAAAACTAATACATAATATAATTTAAATCGAATTATATTAAAGAAATATAAAAGGTTGCGCTGACGTCTTTGATGACTTGAATTGTTCCGTAGAGTTTCAAAAGTATTTAATAAGATGTCCAGATATTTTCGTTACTAGGATCGATGTCCACATTTGCTTCAGAAGATATCCGGGTCGAAGGACCTAATGTTAAAGCACCTTCGACTTCTCTACTTTGCTTCTTTCTCGTTTGGGCAGAACGTTGATTAATTAATAATATGTGTACTGTAATATTTTCTTTAAATAAATTATATTCTATTGTTATCACACGGGAGTTAAATTGCACATTGATAAATATACTCGCTAATGCAAAAGGAGTGAAGATAATTCGTTTTAATGTTCCTCCAATTATAATCCAGTGCTGCCATTCATATATATATATATATACATAAACCCTAACCTACAAGAGACTCACTCGTTTACGAGTGAACAATCACAGATCATTTTATATAAAAACCTTGGACATAACCGCTCACTCCTGTTCGACGGATGCCTTGTGATCATCAAAATATTAGTGACAACAGCTAAAATTCTCTTTCCGACTACACTTTAATGGCACTGTCGAAGGCAGAAAATAGTAAGGAGGAAGTGAAGTCTGTGAAACTAACGTTTTATGCTTTTACCAAGTAAACTATTTTTGTCTTTCATAATCCCGTTAGCCTTGGTTGATGTTGAAAGCAGTTGCCTAAGTTTTCGTATATAAGAGACCATCCCCAAATACTTCACATATCTTCTCACAGTCCAATCACTAGCATGAAGAGTTTTGGGATGTTTTTTCATCGTTTTTGCTTGACTTTTGTTTTCATTATTAGTATCTTACGGATCTGTTTTTTGTCATATAATTTGAAAACTATTAGTAAAATATATTTTTAACAATAATAAGAGGCCTTAAATTAAACATTTGCAGCTAAAAGTAACAAATCAACACTTTGTGTAATATTATTAACATTTTTTCTTAACCAAGAATAAAGATTTTTGAGATTTGTATTTCTTTTCTGTTTAATAGTCCTTTGATTACTTTATTTCAATTTTATTGGTAAGGTATTTGTGCCAAAAACCAGCGGAACTCAAGGGTTCAAAAATTAATGTATACCTAAATTATTTAAAGTGTTTTTATATTTATCTTCGATTATTATTCCAATAAAAAGCCATTTATAACCACCACTAGTAATAAAAAACTTTTAAGTTAATAATACTTTTGGATTGAAAACATAAAGCAAAGTTTCATATATTGCTATTTTTAATGAGGGAAAAAACTAATTAATCTTAAAAATGAGGTTAATTTGGTGTTGTAAGCTATAGTTAAGGAAGGTTTATTCGATTTTCTTTAGTATTAAATTTGAGTTACTAAGCATAAATATTTTTTGAGTCCTAGAAAGTCAACAAAGTTGTTTTGTTTTCTTAATTTAATTTCCAATAGAGAATATTACTTAAAAAGTGACATTTGTAATTAAATTCATTTTTTATTTATTTAGCGAATGAGTTTGATTATATATTTTTGACTGAATATATTATTTTGTAATGGTCAATATCTTTTCTTTTTAACTATTAATATAAAAAAGAAATCAAAGAAAGATGTATTTTAAATATTACATTATAGATATCTTGTGTTGCATCTAATAGAATTATTAAATATGTAAATCGATTTATGCAAATAATATTTTATTTTTAGAAACATTTGGTTTAATTTGTTCTTAAATATATATATAAATTAATTAGCTTAATTTTTATATAAATAAATATGCTTCTGAAATGTTAGATATACATATTCATTTCAACTACTAAATCACTATTATTTTCATATGGTGTGGTCTTAAAATTTTAGTTCTATACCAATATTTCAGTAGATAATTGTTTTTGGACTATGGATAAAAAAATTACGTGTCCTTAAACCAGTGACCATTATTTAATCCTTCTTGAATTATGGACTAAAAAATTGATGGATATAATTTCGGAATGAGTGACTATAAAACTTTGTATCAAATCATTGAAGCAACATTCTTTAGCCATTTAAGATATTGATTTAGATGGATGGTTTAGAAAAATCCAAACAATACTGAATTTCCTTATGCGACAAGTAAAGACCAATGTTGTTCTCAGATCAGTACAAAAAAAAAAATCATAATAACTGGACTGGTCTTAACCCTAAAGTGGTATTTACTTTTTATACACACCTTTTGTTTTACAGGTCAAAATGGTCTGTTCTTCAAAATTCACTATAAAACACTGTATTTATTTTAAGTTTTAAGATGACTTATATTTTATAAGATGAATTAAGAATATACTAATTAATTTTTAAATTATTATTAATTAATTAATTATCTATGATTTTTTGTATGAAAAACCAGATAAAATTTTAAGTCGTATAAAATTTTCCTACATTTATTTAATTTTTTTATAAACAATTTGAAGAAAAAAATATATATATACCATACAATGTAACTAATAAATGTATAAACATATTGGACAATATACATCCATTTCAGTTTTGGCTTATGGATCTATTTTTGTACATAAAAAACTAGTTTACAGTCATTTTTGGTGGTATAAAATTGACATCATTCAGTATGTCTGGAAGTTTTTTAACGGCATTATACCCCTAAAAATTTAAGTTATGTATTTTAATCTGTTTCAATGTGATTATCAATTTTGTTTTTTTTAACGTTTTGTGTAAATTTTCACCAATCAAAATAGGGGTTTTACTAATATTATATTTAATCTTCCTCCAAAGTTTTACAAAAATCGGTTTTAACTTTTTCTGTAAACTTTTAAACAAACTTACAATAAGCGGAGGCAATTATTTATTTTTGTACGCATATCAGATGTTGACATAGTATTGGATCGGTCTAAAAATAACTCCAGTCCGATCAATCCAGTATAGAAAAAAATGTCAGTTCTAGGACCATTCCTTATTGTTCTTTTATGATAACTACAACAGCTGAAATAGCGTAGTTACTAACTATGTCCTTTCAACTGATCAATATAAACTATTTCAAGAGACAAGATAGCTGAAGTTTATAGTAGGACGTGTGTGGCTTGAACTTATAATTATACCATCTAGCTATTATTTATTATTTTATTCGTTTTTATATTATTTAATACTAGTTATGAGTGAATAATAGGTATAAAGATAGGTAGAACTATATGACTGAGGTATCAGTACTTAGAACAATTGAAAGGCAAACAAAGATGGGACCGATAAAAAAAGACTGAAAGGGGGAGGGAGAAAAACTAATTAGACAATCAGTCTATTGAGTATCCAACACTTTCTAAAATAAGTTTGCACATAACTCCACAACATGGATTTACGTTGAGCCTGAATATTGTCATAAAATAACGTGTCCTTACCCTGCTTCTGATGCAATCGAAGAATTTCTTGACATTGATTTAGGTGACATTTCGAAATCCGAATCTGATTTGTAAAGAAAAGATTCTCTTCTTTGAGGCATGTTTTGTAGAATAAGCCCTGGGCTAGAGCCCTCCAAAGCATCCCTTTGTGACGCTCCATTTTCAACATCAAAGCTGTAATGAAAAATAAAATTGTAAATAAATACATTTGAATGGTTTTGTTGAACAATGTGATTATAAAAAATGTATGAATACTTTGTTTGGTTCACGTTATTATAAATAATAACTATAGAACATTTTTTTATCTTTTAGATGGAAATTCTACTATGTATATGGTTATTTAATATGTGAATATTGAGAGAATAAGGGAGGCCGGAGTAAGTTTTAATATACATTGTTTGAGGGTTTGTCTACATAAAAACACCAAAATTTAACACAATGTATGTGTCTATTATTATTAAAATCTATTTATAGAGTATACCATTGAATAATTTTTAATCATTTAATATCACTTGTCTAATGTTGGAACTGTCCCTGTAGCAATAGACAATTTTAAAAGTTCAGAAAATGAAGTATCTTTTAGAAAAATAGTCTTAATACTTTTTTTTTAGAACTTTCAATGTATTAGATCAGTTTAAGTTATAATGAATTTTTATTACATATCACTTATTAATGTTGTATATAAGGATAAATTCACTATCCAGCAACTTTTCAGGGCCTTTTTCAGGCTAACAGACCTGATTTTTATCTGTTAGTATAAATTTTTAAACCGATGCAGAAGAAAATACTATTTTGAAGAAAATTACAACACTTTTTATATCGAACCCCTATGTACTGAATTTCTCCTGAATGAGTGAAATTTGATTTTGGATAAAACTATATCAACTAAAAGGAAAGTATTCAATAATTCACCAGAAGTAACGTCACTTGAAGCATTGTAGCCTTTTTGCCCAGTCTTCCCTATATTGATTTAAAAATGCTTGTTTAAATTTTGAAACATTGGAAACAACATATTTTATCATTTGAAACTCCGTATTTTCATTACTTTAAACAACATACTCGTATAATTATTTATAACTATTCTTCCAATACTTTATACAGATGTTTATGTTATTTTTGAAAGAATACTGTATAATAGCTCACACTTCAATCAATTCTTTAAATTTATGTCTTTTTAAATATAATTTGCAGCTCCGATAAGTTACATATGAACATTATGTAGATTCATTTAGATGGGAGAAAAAATATGCAGACACTAATTTTTCATAGTCATTACTCAAATAAATAACAAAATAGACAAAGTATTCTCATCCGAATATACGGAGATACCTTAAAATGTTGTAGTACATGAAATAAATATGACAACACAAAATAATAACGTTAAACTCAATTCCACTGACGTCATAAATTGCATCATAATGAAGGAGACGTTCTCTTGGTAGTTTATTATTGGTATTTTTACCACATAAAATAGACAAATCTCCAATATAGTTTGACGAAACTTTTTCAAATGGATTTTAGAATTAAAAAAATACTTAACTTATTCAGTTTACCATACCGACAAGATATAATTTATTATTTTTATTGTTAAAACATCATAATTCCTATTTGATTATCAAATTCTATTAAATATTCATTAATTTTAACAAACTTTAGCTGCCTAAAGTATACTTATTAATTTTGGGTAACTGGAATCTATGGGGACCACCAATCAAATCACTTTCTCTATAAAGTCCCTAAGCGGATATTGACTCCATGTGACATAGGAATCCTTATTAAAGTTAACCTACATTAATATTTATATAATTTACATATTTTATAATTTAAAAAAATGCAATTTCCCATTATTCATTATAGTAATTAAATTATCGTTTTAAAAGTACTCATTATATATTCTTATGAAATATACATAAAAGGAAAGGAGACTGAAAACAATTAAAACGGCAGAGGCCAACCGGTATTTGAAAAAAGAACGAGAGAAGGCGCTCCCGAATGCTTGATACTAAATATTTTACCTCAAGCTATTTTAATATATATTTGTCCTCAATTTTCACCTTGCATATGACAAACACACACACTGATAATATTATAAACAGAAGTCACAAGAAGGAAGGGTGGAAGGAGCCGGTCCTAAACAAGACTTAAGATAAATTATTAGATTATACAGGATTACGTAGGTCCTGAAATTATTTAGTACGACTAGCTGCTAGGACACAAGAGCGTCTAGGCATGTTGGAATTTTTCATTCACCAACCTTCATAGCATACATAATTTCCTGGACATTGCGATTAGGAAATCAATTTTACAAGCCTCGTGATGCTTGGGATGTTGCACTAAGCAAGTCAGAGGGTCTCAGGCTCACGTTATAATCTCCAAGAATCCTACCCACTACCATTCCCACGAAACGGGTATTTTGTAGGGAGTAAAAGAGAATAGAAACTGCTAAATGTTCCTCCAGCTAGGTACGCAGCCAGTGCAGGGGGAGGGGGGAATAAAGGTGTGAGTCTCCCTCTTGTGAAAAGAGAAGAATAAGGCGTTAGGAACATACTCTTCCCTCCGTTTTAGATTGAATTGTTTATTTTTCCCTTGACCACTCTCTAGAGTCCTTTACGTATACATAAAAGTAAATTTCCTTCCCTAGGAACGACTGAGTTGTGAAACTACGCAAGATGATTTGAAGAGAAGAATTTCTCCCGAGTGCGTTATACATTAGTCTAGCTTTTATTATGTTATTCAAAAAGTATTTCACATGAAAGAAACCTTAGATTATGCTTTATTAATACTAGACCATGTTTTGAGTAAGTCAATCAAAAATAATTATTTATGAGAATGGAAATTTTTATATTGAGTTTTGATGCTAATTAATTGTTGTTTATGAAATTTGGGTGTTAAACAAACTACCAAATTTAAAAACACAGAGTTATTGAGAGTACTCAATACAATATTTCATTTTTTTTTGAAAAAAAATAAAAATATATAAACAGTTCATTAATTTTTTGTTACCAAATAGTAGCATTTTCAATTTCAGATTATAAAAATTTCAAAACATAATACAAATTATGATCATCTAATTATACATATGAATAAATAATGATGAAATTAAGGATGAAATGAATATGTATATATATTGCAGTAAAAAAATTATTGTTAATTTTTGATTAAAATAAAACGTATATAACACTATACACTAAAATATATCGTCTGGTAATAAGTTGACAAAGGCATAGATAGTTTTGCGAAGAGACAATAATTATAATAGATAACAGAGAAAATATCATTAGAAGACAATAAAATTTATATTTGGATGTGAATAAATGTTAAGATTGTTTACACTTGTTATAGCTCATCCCTTGGCAGAATTTGGACCGCTTTGACTGCTTCCAAGTCACAAGACTTCCGAAAATCATCGTCAGTGGGTTTAACTATCAAGCTTTACATGCTATTTGAGCTTTTGTACAAATCGAGTAGTGCATCCGACCGCTTTAGAAAAAATGGTTGTCTATTTTCTATCTTTATTGTACAAAATAAACAAAAGTGATAAACGCTTTTGTTCTTGATTAAAAAAAAACGGGGTACGTTGTCGTAAGAAGTACAATGAACAACTGACGCCGTAGAGTAACATTTGTAAAAGACTTACTCTCCATTAGTTTATGTTTGTATTAAAACCGGTTTGTATAGGAGGTGGGATAAGGCCAAAGAAAATTGTAAACGTTTAAAAGAACTACCCTTTGTTACTTATAAATTAGTAAAAAATAATTATAATTGATATATTAGCAGTACAAAACATATAGTTACCCTTAGAAGTTGTTCGATCTGATATCTGCTATAGACATCAGTGAAGAAATTGAATATATTTTATACATATGAATATATAATCTAAAATAGTAGTGGAAGAAAATAATAACATAATTTTAAAATTATAAAGCTGCAATTCCCAATCTTTTTATCAGTTTGACCCTACATTATTATTTAATATCTTGCAGCATATAAAATATGTTCATCCAATGGTTTATTTATTATTTATGTAAAGTCCCAGGGATCTTTTGATAATTTATAAACCAAGTGACGAAACAAAAACCGCCTGATCAATATTTTTACACATGGTATATTCTTAATAAAACATTCTCCAACGCTAGGAGCGTTAAATATACTCTATAAATAGCACTGCAGAATTAACAAGGTCAACTCTACTAAAATAAGAAAAAGTTTTGCATATGAGACAAAACAAAACGGCAAAAATGATATATTGACGATACCCAAGGTACCATAGAAAGCGCCATCTTGATTGGGGAAAAATATTTAACAACGACTTACATACGTTTTAGTTTACATGGAAGTAGTTGTAAAAGTTTTACAATAGTATCTCAGTCTCCTTGGTATATGTAACAGAATGTTTTCCACGAATTTTATTCATGTTGGACAATTTTCCAATCATATTGCCGGATGACCAATTTGCATAACGGATACTTCACCGAAAATAATAATAAATATATTTAATGCTACAATATTATGTAATTTCGATGAGTGTTGTTATAATCCTTTTTCTTTTGGTCCTGTCCAATCTTAGGGCAGGTCTCAGGACCTTCTGCTCTACAGACTGTTAGTACTAGAACCGATTAAAAATAAAAGAATTAAATTTGAGTTACGTCATCAAGAACCAAACTATATAAGTTTTAGAACTTATATACAGGACGGCACTGCTCCGGACCGATTCTGAACTAGACGGGACTTGGTTCCTCAGTCCTAAACAAGCACGGCCAAAACGTTATTTATGACTAAGTTACTCCAGTTTTAATGATAAAATGAATAAATCGTTAGCCACGATTAAGTTTTTAATAATTGATTCATTTAAGGCTTTCTATTTCCTTTAAACCTATTTTTTCTTTCTAATTTATTTATTGATTAACGGTTGTTATGATTTTTATTACAGCGATTATAACATAAGTTTGATGCAACTGTTGGAGCCTTCTCATAATAAAATAAATCAATTATTTATTAATTAATACTTAATTATTGCAATTCGAGGCAAATAATTCAACACTTTTTTTTAGCAAAAGGATTAACATAAGTAGGAGTTATAGTATTGCAGGATAAATTAACAACAAATATATTGTTATTTTGGTTAATTTTGAAATCTGTTTGATTGGCAAATTGTAATACTTACTTAAATATCTGCAATAATTGTTAATAAAATTTATATGAAATTACAAGTGTATATCCTATTTAATAGGAATTGTATTCAAGTATCACAGTACATTTTTTAGTCTATTGACCAATTATTATAAAATATAAATAATTTTTTGCAACTACAATTTTCCATTAAGCGGAAATTGACAGTTTGATAGATTGGAGTTGAAATATTTACATGATATCTTTTTGTACCAGGGTGCATAGCCAAACGGACAATTTACAGAAAAAATATTATAACTAGATTTCATGATGATTCATTCGATTAAGTTTTCCTTATTTAATGATCGTCTCTACCTTTATAATTCCCAGGACTTGTTTGTTATTTGACAAAAAAATTTACACCACAAGGAGCACAAGTTCTTGGGAAAAGCAACACAAAAATAGTGGTCCAATATCTACAATCTATATTTTTCTCTGAGCAAGGAACTCCGTAATTTATAGGGTAATAGACATGATTTTATTTACAACAGTTCTAATGGTGGTTCGAGCCAACTGTTAAAGTATCTACAGAAACAAAATGAACCCACGATTAATTAATGATCACTAAGTCATTTAATTATGTGATAATCAATTAAACATTTTATCGTTTAAGACGGAAATAACAAAAATGGAAATCAAAATTTTATAGTATTGCAGCACCAATTATTTGTTATTGGCAATGGGTCTTTGAACCAATTTGATTAGTTAGTGTTCAATAAAGAACAATAATTGATGTCATAAGTTTTTTGTAAAATAACGCAATAAATATAAATTTCTTATATTTAATTTCAGGTATTGGCATAGTTTATCAGCTATTACGAAACTCTAGGTATATATAAATACGTAAATAACTTATTTTTTACCTGTACAAAATATTGCAGTTTTTTTCTTTTACTCTTCACATAGTTGTACGTATATTGCTTTCTTTTTTATTATTATTGTTTTAGATGGTATACTTTTATATTAATATTTTACAGTCATGCTATATCAAAAACTTGTATTTCACTTGCTTATTGTTAATTTAATTTTCTTCTTGAGAAGTGCATACTTATTATGTATTATAAGCTAAAACAAAGTACCTGGTAGATCCCAAACTCTACTTAAAGTCAATTTCCCTAAAAATTAACATTAATTTTTGCTCTATATTATAAGTGTAAAGTTTGCAATTTCGGTTTTTTGAACATTTTGTATTACCTTAGTCTGTATAATAAATCACTTTATTATGCTTGCACAATAATGCCCGGTAATTTTCCCGTAACCCATTGCCCCTTAGGCCATTTTGCGTTAAAGCCATTTTGCATCAACGTTATTCCACCTTAATATTTTAAAAAAGATGCTTATACGTCGGAAATGTTTATTTTGGGTTCAAATGAATGGTCCTTTTGAATTTTTTTCATTAAAATATGAGTATTTATTACTATAAAATGCATTAAATGTTTTTTCTCTAGAAATAATGGTGGAATTACGTTTTTGCCTCAATTGCTTTTACTTCAATTCATGAGTCTTTTCTCGTATGAAATGTCTTATGATAATTACTAACGGAGAAGTGATTCGCAATTATTCTATTCAAATAGTTGTTGTATTTATATTGATTTTTCTTATTCTACTAACTTTATTACATCCTTTGTCTTTGAAATTTCTGGGTGTGATTCTATCATTTTTAAACAGAAAAACAACCATTTAATGAGTTTTATAGTAATTCAAATACTTATTTATCACCTTGTATGTTTTGTTTATGTGATTTTTCTATAAATTTTACTACATCTTATTCGACCAACCTCTAAAATTTTAAATATACTCTATGATTAATTTTCAAACTATTCCTATCAGACTATAAACGTTAAAAGTCAAAAATATTTTTGAGTTAAATCCATTGAATCTATCAAATTTGATTTGCCTTACTGTTGTGACAAATATACAAAATTTTATACGTAATTTGCTATATAGTCGTTAGTATTTTTTGTACTTGAGATTTATTTCAAGGATTTAATTTAACTGTATATAAAAAAATTTGCCAGTATGTTAGTAAATTATAAATCATATATTTGTAACAAATATTATATATACCAAAAAATTGACACCAAACACATGCTACTATTTTGATGTTTGGTAGATAATTTGAAAAAAGAAAAAAGAAATACAGGTGTACTGCAGATTAATAGGTATAATTACTCAACAAATTAGCCCATAGAGTGTGTTCCTGATTTTTTTTATCTCGATAATAATAAAAATAACCTTTTTGCCCAAAATGACTGTCTTTTTTGTCAAAAGAGAGCAACATCTCATGTACTACCAATTAGTCTTGTTACCTTAATAAAAATAATTTTTATGCAAAAATTCTTAAATAGCTTTTCAAACATTATTTAATTAAAGATATATTTTTACAATTATAAGTTGTATTTCTTTACTTTATGCTAAACTTTGATGTTTGACCTTCTGATTAAAATAGCAGAATTTATTCTAATTTTAAGGAAAATTTCATTTTTTTATCATTTTTTAGTTCTTATTTTCTCCCATACATCAATGGGTAAAAAAAATTGGATCCAAAAACATGTATCTCAAAACTGTTTCCAAATATGTTTTCTTATATTTATATCTTTTACGGTTAAAAATATCTTTAGATCGTTTTAATGTTGTAAAATCACATATACATTCCTTATGCCACAAAACCAGAAACTTTGGGTCATTTTCATATAAATGCCATTTGTAGAAATACTATTGATTAGTAAAACTTTAAAATATAATAAAACAATAGCAATTATACATATACAGGGTATCTATCTAGTGTTACATATTATATTATTTTCAATCCGGAATGAAATTAGTGCAAAATCATGTAGACAACAATATAACTAATCTCGAAACAGAGCAAACTGCCACAGTTGGGAAGAGGAAAGAAGATTCTAAATTTTCTATAGGCCAAAGAAAATATGGTAATGTTTTGTTTTTTTCCGATAAAAAAAAGGTTCAGCATTAATGCCAATGTGAATAATCAGAACAAGTAATAAATCACCACCAAACATACAGAATATGTTTCAACTTAAGTGAAACATGTGTTCAGAACAAAAATTCAGTGGCCAGTGCAGGCTAAGTCTGCCCAAACATTAGCTTAATATAAATGCTTACATCAAACTTTAAAAAAGAAAGGGCTACCTTGGGCCAGAGAAAAGTTTGGGAACAACTTTACTCTCACTCAAGACAGAGCTCCGTGGCATTGCACCACTAAAACCCAGACTTTCTTTAAAGACAACTTTCTGGACTTTTGGACATCAACATGTGGTAGCCAGTGTTGCTAGGTAGATTGAAACAAAATCAGCTAGATGCACTTCTAAAATCAGCTAGTATCAGCAAAAAAACAGCTAAAAATTTGGCTAAATATTTTTATCATAAATCTATTATTATTTCTTATATGAAGTAGGGTATTTACTGTTTCAGGATCCATTTTATTTCTGAACTTGGTTTTCATTAAATTCATTAGGCTGAATTCCCTTTCAACTTCAGCATTGGAATCAGGCAAACTTAATATTGTAAAAGCAACGGACTTAGAGACAGCAAAAGATGCTAAATTAGACGACCAAAATGTTACTTTGTCTTTTTTTTCTAGCCATTTGACAATATTAGACTATTGAATTTTTATTTTGTTATGCCTTCTGAAGGTATACAATTATTTTAATGAGGGTACAATGGACTTTTTTTTACCAAAGACAAAGTGTTTCCAACACTAAGCATACTTTCATCAACCCGATGCTGATAGATAGGATGTATAACTCTATTCAATAAATTTTCAAGCACAACATACAAGTCTTCAAATAATTTGGTAGGATCACTATCATCGGACACAAAAATTGTGTTGACTCATTGAAAAATCATTAAGCAAAGATTTCGAAAACAACAAATAACTGTGATTATTTTCATCACAGTATAAAGAGTGGAGTATTTCCGATGTATTACACCTTTTGGTTAATTAAGTATAATTAAAATGAGTTTTAGCTTCAACTATTGGTCACACACTCTTTGTAAAACAGTGGCTATAGATAAACTTATTTTATTTCGCTAGCTTGCACAATTTTCAGAGGTTCATGTCTATCATTTATTAGTTTAAATAAACTAACATTGGTTTGCTGTCTTGAGGAAGATTTAACAAATCAGTTATAGGTTTTGCTCACCAGGAATAGTAGATTCCTGGTCATTTTATCAGAACTTGCGTGCAAAATAGCCAATTGTACTGAATGACGCACACAGTGAATATGCATTAATACAGAAACGTCTTCTTTCGGTTATCTGTAGACCGAAAATCAGACAAAAATCGGCTAAACTATTGCAAATATCAGCGAAGATTTCAAGCAATCAGCTACATAATAATTTTCTCAGCTAAACAAGTCAAAGATCAGCTGGATCTAGCTTGAAATCAGCTAGTACAATTACATAAGATCAACCCTGTAGTGGTGTATATCCTAAGTATTTTGTACCGTGCGATCTTTGTTCATGTTGGAAACTTCAACAGTGTTTTATTTTTAAATCAACCACCATTTATCTTTCATTATTGAGAAAGGTTATATCTAATTATATAGTGTAACCACGAATCCTTATTTAGGACTGAAAACTGGAGTCCCTTCCAGTTCAGCCTTAGTATGGTCCAGTTTAGTCAGGCATATCAGTCTTATAAACTTATAAAGTTCAGTCCTAGATCACTTGACTCTAATTTATATATTCTTCTTTTAATCAGTTATAGTACTGATAGTCCGAAGCACCCGCAGTCTTAAGGAGTGGTCTCAAGGACTGATATGACCTTTACTAAGATTGGACTGGACTAAAAAATTAAGGACTGACACAAAGCTAACCACCATTGTATGTAAACTTGTCAATTTTTGTCATTTTTAACTTAACAAAACAAACTTTTTTAATATTCTTTCTTAATTAAAAGGCCAAAATATATATTTTCATAGTTTTTTAATCAGACCATCAAAAAACTTTTCAGATACAATTTTCTGGGTAAATAACTTTTTTCAGTAATCTCTGGTACCATGTAGAGAAATCCTAGGCATAAGATCTGGTTGGTTCAATTGTATAATGATGAAACTATTCTGACTGTTAAATAATATGATTAATTTTATTTTTGGAGTAAAGTTTTTTCAATGAGATAAACATTTTACAGTTAAACTTGGGCTTACAGCCACTTGTTTTAAAGATAATTCGGCACTATGAAACTATATTCTATATTCTTAATTTTTCTTTTAATTGGTGTAATGGAGTTGCACAAATGAAACTTAAGCAAACCCATGTATTCAAAAGTTTTTGTCGATATATGTGACTACATATTTAACCCTGGAAATGCACCAATAAGATAAAAATGGTTTATTTTTACATTAATGTGTAGAAGGTATACGACAATAAAAAATAAATTATGTGAAAAATATTATTTTGTCGTTTCAGCAATTCACTTTAATTCGAAATATATAATGAATAGTGTCGCTATTAACTTTATTATACTATTGGTTCATTAAACAATTATTAATATAAGACAATAAATCTTTTCTTGTAGTAAAAAAAAATACTAGGGTTTCTCTCTTGGGATCTCGTTTTCCTCGGATTTCTAGTGCTTTTAAACCTGCAGGAAATTCCCTAGAAATCTTGCATTAATTATGCTAGCATAACGTGAGCTAACTTTTAGAACCCAAGTCGGTTGTTTATTTTAAAATTATAAATTCAAAAGCAACATCTAAAATGAGTTCTATCATTTCTTAATATTCTAGTTTTGGGTGATTGTTGGATCAGATTACATAATTTTAAAACAATAGTACCCACGGGCTCTAAATACTCAGGTTAATAATGAGAAATTCAGAATATCCAATGTACAACTAACACTTTTTTTTTTGTTAATAGTATAAGATAAATAGTTATACTTCACGTTATTTACTTATTATTTAATAAAAATTTGATTCGCAGAACCTCACTCAAAGACAATTTCAAGATCACTTATCTCTGAAGTAACATCGCATTTGGATGAAACTACTGCACTTTACTACCGAGTACTTATAGTCTGTCGAGGATTATACAGTACTGTAGACAAAAAAATGGTCAAGTACCTCCCATTTCTACTGGACGGAGACTATATAAAATTTCACTTAAATATACCTTGCTAGCCACTTAAAAAAACTTCTTGATATTTGACAGAGAACAATTTGAAGAGTATCATGTTTTAATTTTTGGAGCAGAAAGTGGAACTATAGACCTGCTTAATTATTAGAACTGGGCATGCAACGGAACTTTATAATAGAAGTGTCGTCATAGGAAAAACATGTATTTTTCGTATTTTTGTGCTACTTCCATCTAAATTGCAGGATATTTCATGGTGAGTCCCCCACATTACAAATGATTAAGCCACTTTTTCAAGAATTCCTTCAGTTTTTTTCGATAATTCTGACCTCTTGAAGAAGAAGCTTGTTAAATTAAATGTGAGAAGATATATATGAGGGCGAAAATTCCAGGGGCGAAACCGGTTTCGAAAAGTAGTCGATGTTGTGATAAGAGAGTCTCCTGTCATGGTAGAGGTAGCATTTTTTTGTATCCAGGGTAGAAAATATAGTTTTATCTTTTGATTTAAAATTCTGTGGAGCGTAATATCATCATTAATCACAAATAGTGTCTCTATATTTCTGTAACCCAATTCCACCCGCAAGATAAAAAATAGTGATTAACAAAAATAATTTTAGGTAAAACTGTTAGTTAATACAGCTAGTTTTGAAACACACAACCTAACCCAGGGACTGATATACATTTTGTGTATTACTGGAATCCATTTAATTCTTTTTTTTTAAATATGAGATATCGAGAAATATTTAATAAATTCATACTATATTTTAAAAATGAAACGTTTCTCCAGATTTGAAACAATTAACAAATCATTTACTGACACATGAATAATGTTTATACTTAAGATTCCAAAGTCTTTCAAGTTGTGACTGTTGTTTTTAACCTGTTTTGATGTTCACAGTTATCATATACATATTTTGTTTGCAAGGAGATGTTATGTACAAAATTAGTATGTTATTTTGTGTCGGTCATCTGCAAATGGGAAAAACTATCCACATACTTTTGGATGGGTTAGATCCATTTGAAGATGGGACAGATTAAAAGATGAGTAGCTAAAAATGTAGTATGATTGTGTGCAATGACGTATCGAAGATTGAATCATTTGAAAGATAATTTCATAATCCTCACAAGAAAAAAGAAATGATGGATTCTTGCTTAATTTAGAAAGGTAGTATCGGTGTAAAAAACACATCATCAATCTTTATAAGACTCAAAACTATAGTCAACATTCCTTGGTATCTCATACCAGACATTATATTAGATAATTTATAATGGACTGAAATAAGTTATGCGTCATTATTGTATAAATATAGAAATAAGGAAAAATTCCAAATAAATATTTTTCTTCATAAATGAAAAGAACATTTAATGAATATATTTTGCTCAATTATTAGTTTTATTTTCAATTTTTTCTGGGAAGATGAAATATTCAATAATGTTAAATATAGTTTAAAATATTGATTTGATTTATTTAACCCGAATATGACCCCTTTCAAATATCATTACTAGCAAAGGATTACCCGGCGATTCTCGGGTTAAGGAGGGAGAGCGAAATCACATTGAAAATGGCCAAATTAATTGAGATAAGTAAAAAAATAATCAGAAAATACTTCTATATACTAATAATTATAATATGAATGTTTCGTTGTTTTCGGAAAAGATCCTGATAATTCTAATTCTCTTGGATTCTTCACACCATATCAATCCGGTTAAGTAAGGCTACTAAAAGGTATCATCTTCTTCCCACTATATCAATCCGGTTAAGTAAGGCTTCTAAAAGGTATGATCCTCGCAACTGTTATTAATTATTTTGAATAAATTTAGAAAATGCCAATCCTCTCGACATTCACCCAAAAGTGTAGTCGCTAAGTGGGGATACATTAATAAATAAGTGTGCTCAGACACATATCTTTTATAGCATTAATTTTGATAAAGTTCTATGATTAATTAATAAATTATATACTGTTCTACTTTAAAATAAAACGTGTTCATATTTTGATGGACCACTCTGTATAATCATTCATTTAAGCCCCATGTCTAAGACATCAAGATAAGAGCAAATAAATAAATTAGAGATTGCACGGCTTTATAAACAATTTTTTTTAAATTATTCATTATTTAATGCGATAAATAAAACTTATTCAAAGTTTAAATTCCCATTCCACTAAGTAAGACAAGTAATTATTCGTCGATTTACTTCTTTATTAGTCAATATATATTTTCTTCTTATTTCTATCTAAAAGATTGACAGAGAATTCATCTCTCAGATATAGTTGAGGAAGTATAATTTTTGGATCATATCATAGTCAAAAGAATAAGAAAAGTGAAAACAGTGTAATACTAGACCTCAAAGTGTTATGATATACTCCTTGTTGACGGTCGACTTTAGATACTCCATGCTGGGGTTATATGTCATCCTGGTATTGGACTCCAAATCATCCCACACAGTATAAGCCAATCAATTAAGATCGGGGCTATTACTGGAGCAGAAATTAGAGGGCCAGAAATCGTCCATATTACAGGCCCAAAACTCATATACTTTATTCTATCTATTGCTTCCTGATTGTCTTCTTATATCCAAGGTTGTTGTGTTGTTGTCAACTTTGGACAAAGACACGCCAACAATGTTTGCAGCCATTTTGAAGGCCACATGTTCACAGAGAAATCCTACACAAATTTTTATTTTCTAGTTTACTTCAAATTCATTGGCATACCAAAAAAAAAAATTGAAAATGCTCAATGGGGCAACCTCCTAAGAAGAACAATAACGTAGACATATAGCGTATTAAATTATAGGTTTAGGTCCGCACCTGGTATAGTAACTTGTCTAGCACTCAGGAAAATTAGTTGTAAAGTACATATGCATCCACTTTATAGTCCAGACGTGTGATTACTAACTTTTCTTTTGTGTATCAAATCATTTTACTGGTAAAAAAATTTACTAATATTGTGAAAATATACATTTTTTAATATTTTGCCTGTAAGTATAATAATTTTGATCGAATTAGGAATAATAAAACTGTATTAAAATGGTTATCACATAAAACAGTGCATATTTGACCTTAATAAGATAATTAACACAATGTTTAATTTGGCATACAAATAACTGATAAGTTATTTTTACTCATCACCAAAAAAAATATATTCAAATATATATTTGATTTAATTTTTATTTTCAACCCTTTACTTGTTAATATGATGAACAGTATAATGTGTAATTTGGCTTTAAATACGATTATGAATGCATTTCTTGATTACTATTTAATGGAATATTGATATGATTAATAACCCACATCTACAGATTTGAATTTATTAATAATTAGAGTGGTTTGAATATCAGAAATTAAGGATTGAGTGTATTGTGAACTTTCAATACTACGAAATACTCTTTAATGTCAAATTTTAGAATCCTTGAATGTATTTGGAAGGTTCTTCAGTTTAGATAAAACATTAGTAATACATATTTACCAATTTTTTAATGCGTTTTCTCGTTATTAGCGATTACATTCAATAATTGCATTCCTAAGCATTAGATTAATTCATCATGTTTACCTTAATAATTATTTAAATAGTTAATGTTTTGTTCAAATTGAAAAACAATTATATGTTTTGTCAATCAAATATGGAACTTTACGATAAATATGATGCTAGTTTCGTCCTTATATATCAAGGAGAAACAAATAAAATTTCAATTTAAAAAAAATTATAATATTGTCATTGATACCTAATAAATAGTTGATTAGTGTGATCTTGGTTTTATGATACAGTCAATAGGATCAGTAATCTCCACAAAATAAATAAAATACATATATACTTTAGAATTGCCCATGGCCATATTTGATTAATTTGATATTTGCAATGAGAAGCATCTTTATTAGACCAAAAAACGGCACCAATTGGAGTTTTGCACCTCAATATGTTTGTAAGTTATGGTCGATTATGTATTTTCACCGATTTGTGCTACTTTGATGTCTTAAAATTTCGTGGGTGATCTTATATAATTTTCGTACCAAGTAAGATCCAAATTGATTTGTAACTTTTACTGTAATCATAATGATCAAACAAAGAGATGCAAAAGCATAACCTCCTTTAAACTACTTTGGCGTAAATAAAAATTACAAAAATGTATTTATGCATTGGGAACATCTGAAAATCACTCCTTCAAACTAAATTATTGTTGCTCCTTATTTAGGAATAAGGACTACGGTCCAGTCCAGTCCCACCTATCAGTCCTTAATGACGGTAAAATCGGTTCTTCGTGACGTCAATGAGGGTTTTTCCTGTTTTTGATTATTCCGTTATATAATAGAATAAATTATATTATCAAGTTACAATATAATATGTCCGTATTATATTGTATTATAATAAAAATTAATATTTTTGCAAAATATGAGCAATAATCTTTGTACATATTTCCGATTCTTAAGGACCGGTCCTTAGACTGGACTGACTAGTTCGAAAATAAAAACAAACACAACACAACTGCAAACTCATTTTTACACAATTTATTTATATAGCCTTACTCAATTTTTCACAAACACCCGTTTTCAAAATTACCCCATTTATCATCCAAAAATTATAAATTATTAGTGGATGAGTATTGGCACGGTAGGTTTTATGGGGTCAGGTATAGGGAAACAGAATATTATTTTTTTGTGGAAAGTCAATAAAAATATACAAAATATTTACCCAATAATAAATTTTAAAAAGATTAAAATACATATTATTTTTGTGTGGTGGAAGTCAAACATCAGTCACACAAATATTATAGTATAACCGTTGGTTATACTATAACTGATGTTTGACTTCCACCATACTGTTTAAAAGTGATGTCATAGAATATGATTTGTTATGTGATTTGTCATAGTCTGTCTGTCTTGACCAGCAGTTTGTACGATAAATTATTTTGAAAATTCTATGCTTTTATCCTTAACCAGGCTCATGCTAAAACCAGACCTATGTATGAATCACTGAACACTTAATATTGAGAAGTAAAATTACATTTATATTTTTTTTTGTTCTTAACATATATATTTTAATAGAAATATACTTTTTTTTAATGTAAAGTAATATATGTGCCTGTCTCTAAGAATAAAAAATGGAATTATTTTCTCATAATTTGAGTATAGGTTACATTTGTATTCTAGCAAAAATTTACCACATCAATTATTCTGAGAACTGTATATAGGTGATGTGAATTGCACTTAAAGTTGCAAAAATTTATCCTCATAATAAAGTAATTAAAAATTTATAAATTTTATTGACAAGTTCATATCAGAGCCGATATAATTCTTTTAAAAGGATATTAAAGCACGATTTTAGGGAGTGCAAAGGAATAGAGGGAGCGGTGGGAGTCCTGGCGAAGGGTATTCTGAAAAATATTTGGAGAGCAGCAACGCAACACTAACTACTATACGGCTTCTTGCCGGACAGCCAAAATGTGGCTTGGAGGGAAGCGTCCAAAGCAGTTGCAAAGATTCAGATAATGGTAGCAAAAAAGGTTAGATGCCATATCTCAAAAAAAGTGGCCAGGTTGCAGTTGGTAAATTTTATTTTCAAGAAGCCCTTAGTCGGAAAAGTAATGAGTCACGGTGTTTATTTATATTGTATACAAAATTTTTTTATAAAGTAATTCTTCGGAACATTTCTAGAAATCGACGAAACATCAAACCTATGAATTGCATTTTTCAAATATTATATTAATCCTAGTGTAGTTTTTTTATTTGTTTTAATGGAACTTAATTATTATATGTGGGTTCAAAATAAGGCTTGTATATGTTGTATTATTCTCTAATAATCATTTACAAGTGATATCAGTGCGAAATATATTTATATATATAAAATCTTTTAAATCGAATATAAATATTAAATTATAACTAAATTTCACGGGTAACTTAAATCATCCCAGAAATGTGATTAAGAGGCGTAAATATCACTATGCAATATGAACTTGTACCTATATATGAAGTAAAAAAATTAGTTGGGATTTTCTCTATTTGTTGTTTTATGTTTAAAACTTTTTTTAAATGTCAATATCTTTATTTCAAGAACAATATAGACTGCAAGATTAATGAGGATACAACCGGAAAAGCTCGAGGATATTTCAGAAGAAATATGTTCTCAAATTATTCGTACCAACCCATACACAACTTGGCCTTAAGTTGGCTACGATATATACTTGCAACCTCTTCTCTGTATACAAACAAATCGAATAAAGAAAAAAACAATCTGCTCCGTTTATAATAGCTCTCTAGAAACTTCTACTAGTTCTATACTATTGTCAAAAATTGAATCCGTGAATGAAAATGGCTGATAAACTCATCTTTGAAAAGTATGGAATTTTTTTTTGTCTACAAACTGAATTGTGGTGCCCTCCATTGGAGAAAAGGTGGAATACAAAGGGGACGCAACTCTTTAGATAATTTACACCTGCAGATCTAAAGAAATCACCATTCAGCTGGGATTGAGGAAATTATTACACGTTTATGAGAACTATGGATTAATATATTATATGTTTATAGCATGTTAGATGTGTCTCTTACCAAGATAGGAAAATCTAATTTTATACTTTATACTAAACAGTTACCGTTTTTTAGCAAGTTATTGTCTGTTCTACTAAATGGATAACTTCTAGTTTTTTTACCTAATTCTAAATTTTGCATTTATTTTTTTATAAAATAATTTTCTTTTAACTTTTGTAGTAAATTATAATTATTTACTATAAATTTTTTTTTTTTTTTATGTTGACACATCACATAAATTCATATTTAAGTACGTTTTAAATATTACTTCAATTGCAAAATAAAAAGAGATACATTCCGCAATATGTAACTATATAAAAAGTTTGATTGAAAGAGTCACACATTGATATCAAAATGTAAAACAATTTTATGGATAAAAGTGTAGTGTGTATAATCAAACAAATATTTACATAAAATATAAAAATGTTTTGATAATTTACAGAAAAGGTGAAGAAAAAAAAGGAAATGAATAATTCTGTTTTGTGTGTTTTTTCTTAGGAATTGAAGTTAGAAAAGATTTATTATAATGTAAACATTTTAATATAATAAACAGGTATTCAATTTTTTATCTTAGTAAAATATACTTACACAATTAATTTGTAATAGTGTTGAGGCCAAAAAGGGGCCTTAACGAATATATTTATTTGTAAAAAATAACCGTTATACTTTTTTATATATTATATATAAAACTTATATAAAACTTATATTACTTATATATATTTATACATATCTAAATAAATATTTTTAAATTATGCAAAACTTTGCAAATAAACTTAGAAGTTTTCAAATTGCTATATTTTGGCTCCTACTTTGAATTTTGCACTAAAAATTGCTTTGATGCGATTGGCTTAATGATTTCTTTCATTTGAGAATTTGTTTATAGAGAAAGCCAAGGCAATAAGAGCAGATCGCTGTCCCAATCTTTTGAACTACTTGATGCAAAGGGACTTCAAAAGTCATTGTGCTCGTCGATAATAAAAGCTTGTGGTGAACGCAAATATTAATCAGGAGTAACCTAAAGTAATTCTTGTAATAAAACTGAAGTTCCACGCGTTTTAAAGTCCAAGTATACGACCGGAGTAATATTTTTTGGAGCTTTGGCAAGTGATGGTTCCATCATACCATCACATTTCAAAGAGGCTAGACTTAATCAAAACAGCTAAGTACCTAAAGACTAAAAAGGACGTCTTGCTAGCCTCATGGAGGATAACTTTGTCCTGAACAATGTGGTACTTATACCAGAATCTACCCCATACCGTGCCTCCAATGCAACACTGTCATTCCCCTCTGAGAGTGTTCTGTTTTTCATGAAGGCTAAAATCTGGCTTAGCAATAATTCAGATTTGAATATTTTCAATTACTATTTGGGTTATGAAGGTACGCTAAACCCACAGTTCGGTACGAATTGCATTGCACCTTTCATGGTAAGCGGTTCGGTACGGTAATTATTGTTCTTATTTTTTTTATATAATTAATGTAGTTTTTTATGTTTTTTTCGATATTTCATTCTTAAATTTTTTTTTTCTGTACAAATAAGTTATGCCTAAATATACTTAACTTCTCTACAAAAACCAAAAGTTGATGTATAATATACACGGTTTTATAACACTATTATTAATGAACTTATATTTTTTTTTTTTTTTCAAAAAGATTAGTTTGTCTAGATTTTCAACTAATAAACATGACCAATTAGCACTTACAAAAACGCCAGCTGTGGAAATTAGTTTTTAGCTTCATATTAATTCACCTGTTGTTGTGAGGTATCATAAAGCTAACTTGGAAAGATTAGGATTTTTTTTAACTATCCTACCACCATACCACTGGGTTTTTATCACCTGGATATATTTCATCATTTTGTAATTTATTAAGTCTTCCTGGTATGAAAAAATTCATAAATTATTTCTTATATAAAAGGATGCTTATGGATTAAAATATTACTTTCTTACGGCACTTTGTTAATCTAATAATTTAAAGAAAAATTATAAAATAAATAACAAAAATTGAAAGTATCAAAATATTTAATATGGGACTATATATATACGTATCGCACCGAGGGTAAAAACGTACCGAAATATAAGGGTTCTTAAGGATTTGAATTGCTATACAGCCCCTTACCGTACAAAGTAGACCTAATTACTATATGTGAAGACATCCTGTAAGAACAGATCAACAAAAACTCCTTCATTATAAGTCTAGTAATTCAAAACTTAGAAAGACTGATAAATTTTGTTCAAACTTTTTTCAGAAATTAGAGGTATAACAATATAACAACATTTTTAGAGCATAAAAATCACCTACTTTGTGACATTTTACCCATTCATTTAATTAATTTTATAGGTTTCTACTTTGAGTATAATAAGAAATCAATCTTTTAGAAGGAAATTTATTTTTATATATAATGTGAAATGATGTTTTTTATACCTACACAAATTTCATTATACATGTTGATTTTTGTTGATCTAAATATTTATAAAGAAAGACCTTGTACTTGAAAAAAAAATCAATATTTGAAGTTTATTTTTTTAGACCAATTTTTAGGGCATTAATTAACTTGTATAGGAAATTAACCTCACTTAACTCCTATTATAAAATTAAAAAAATGTTTTATTCAACCCTGTGTAAGTGAACATACTTTTTATGATGCGATTAGTGAACTCAGTAAAAAATAAAACGTATTTTCTGATAAACAGTTAAACAAATTAAATAATTACATCATTTTGTATCAATTTTTAATTATTCCATCCATTTTGTGCACGTAAAAATAAATTAAAAATGCTTATAATATGAATATGAATAAAAGAGATCTTTAAAATTTAAATCCTTATTAAAAACATGAGTTTAGGGCTGTAACAAAGTTTATTTTGTTATTCTTAAAATAAAGAAATAAATTTTTCTGTTCGATAAAAATTTTAATTAAGTATCTGTTACTTTATTCGAATTCTGGTAATCAAATTAGTACCCAGCAGTTATTTTGTGGCTGCGTATACTATATAAATAATAGCTATAATATTAAATTTTCGTAGTTACTATTGTACGCCTCTGTCCTCAAATAGAAAAATCCAAGAAATCTAAAGGAAAAACAAAGAAGCTACTACTATACAAAACATTCAATTCAAGGTACCAAACCTTGAATAAAAATCCCTAAATATACAAATATATCCTAAACAAAGCAATATAAAGATAAATGAAGAGTTGTAAATAAATTAATTTACTTTGTAAGGAGCATACTGAAAAGTATTGGCCTTAAAAAATAAATAAAAAAGAATAACAAGCGTTTTTATAAATCTAGGGCTATAAAATATCCCATGTGACTAAGAGAGGGTTCAGAAATTAATTGAGTATGGGAGTATAGTATTAATAAAATGGGAATTACAAAAATAATTTTTTAAGCCTTTTGAACAACTGACTAAAGTCTACACCAAGGAATTCTAGTCATCGTGCATCTCACACCCAAACCATTCAAAAGAAAATAATTGATTAGTGTAATTTGGATATTTTTGAACAAATTATGTGTTCACTGTCCTCCGGCATTTGAATTAACCCAATTGTCCCCTATTAAAAAAATAAAGAGAAATATTTTTAATATTTATATATTTTAAATTTGTGTTTCATATTAAACAAGAATATATTAGCCCGGCATTTCCCGGACATTAAGTAATTTTCTGTTTAATTTAAAAAAAAATTAAAGAATGTAAAATTTTAAAAATTATTCTCATGTTGGTTTTAGGAGTAAGAGTATACACATATATAGGCACTCTTCTTTCAGGCAATGAGGAAGTAGTTGCTTTATTCTGGATCAGACGCTGAACTCACAGTCTCACAGCGGCTTCCCTGAGCACGAAGGATACTCCTAATATCCAAAATACACCCGGACCTCAGGTATTACAGGAGAAGTACTGGTTCAAAATACTGTTTAAGCTGTACCACCATCGCATTTCTAGGCACCAAGTAACCCTTCTAATATGCTATAACACAAGACAGTCTACAGGTTGTGCAGGTAAACTGCTGAGTCAGAGTCAACTTAAATTTCTAAGCTACCACTTCCCTGAGCACAAAGGAGCTTCCTAATATCCCGGATCTCAGGTTTTACATGTAAAGTTCTGACTCTCAGGGCAGATTAAACTGCATCGCTGCCGTATTTCTAAGCAGCAAGAACCGCTTCTTATCTACTATGATATCCCTCCGCCCACAGGTTTTTTATATGAGCTGTTGGTCCCTGAGGTAGGTTAAATTCTTCCACAACCGCTTCCCTGAGCATCAAGGAACCCTCATAATGTCCCAAAATACACGCCGGCTCTCAGGTTGTACAAGTGAAGTACTGAATCTCAAGTCAGTATAAACTAAATCACTATTACATTTTTAAGCACCAAGAGCCCCTTCTAATATGCTATAAATCACGCTCATAAGTTGAGTATATGAGTTGCTGGACCTGTGGCAGATTAATGTCTTCCACCTCCACTTCTCTAAGCATAAAAAAACAATTATAATGTCGTATATTCCTTGGCCCTCAGCTGTTACAGGTAAATTGTAACCAATATAATTTTAAGGCCACCATAGCTATGGAGACCAAAAATATTGTTACCATAACCGTTTTTGGAGCCTTACGAATCTACTTGAATTTTTTCTGGAAAATCCATCCTTTTTTTTTTACCGTGATTTAAGGACTATCATACACACCCACAAACACACAGACATTCACATGTAATATATAGATTAAGTGTTCCTATTAACATTAATTAAAAACACAGTTCTATTAGGGCGTATATATATATATATATATATACATCATATTATAATTAAGCAGATAATAAGTTTTGATTCCCATGCCATTTCACGAAACATATAGGTTATGCATGCACCCATATTCAACTTTTAATTTGATTAATTTTGTTCTTATTATATCTAATGAATATGAATGAAAACAGCACAATTTCACTAATTGTGCTGGGATTTTCAAAAAATATTTCAAACTTAATAAGAGTCTAAAAGTACTCTATTCAAACATTAGCAAAAACAAAATATTTTGTTTTCTTTTCATATAATAAAATTGATAAATCTTGCAATATAAGATATGTTGGACTCTATCACCTCCCTGTGAATATACAGATCAACAAATGGGATCCATTTGACTTATACTTATTCGCTCTTAATTTGTGCTGAATAATTTCGTTGGAGATCACGAGTTTAAAGAGATACCACGTCTATTATTTTTACTTTTTCCGTTGCAATTTTGTATTTTTTTCGATTTCCAAAATTAATCGATACATAAAGCAATACCTTTACTCCTTGCTTCATGTTCCATGGCGTGTTTTAGAGCATCTTTTTTCATTCTTTCCGCTTTATATTCAAATGTGATAAAAATATAATTTAATATAAAACATAAAAAAAAATTCTTGTTGACATGTCCAATCCATTTGATATATAATATTCAACGAATAAAATTTGCTGACTAACAATTAATTAGGGTTTCTTATAAAATAAAGATTTCAGTGAAGGAATTTGCCTTACAAAAGTATTTGTTGAAATATCTACCAAATGAGAGTTTTTGTTACCCATTTTAAGTACATCATCTCCTTTAAAATAAAGTTTATCACCATCAACGATAATTGATAAAGTGACACTGTGGTGTGTTTCTTCTATTTTAATGAAATATAAAACATTTTACCATTAGCCTATAATAATGAAAAAATTTCATGGCATTTTAACAACATTTTAATGGGACATTAAATCTTTGTTAAAATTGGATATAAATTAGATATGTTTATTTCTAAATGTGTATTGAAAATCAATAAATCAAAGACTGACATTCCCCCGACTGGCTTATAGCTCGGAAAAAGGTTTGAAAATTTCAAATTGTTCCGGATAAGAAATTATAATTGTTTTAGGTATTAAATGGATGGACTTTGGTCCCTCAGAATTAAATTGGCGAGAACTAAAAAGGAGAGTCAATAACTTTATCAAAAGCTTGCACAATTTTAACTATAATTCTATTCGCCGTATCATCAAAAAAGAAAGGAAGTATTCCTAAAGCTAGGTCGACAGGGAATGCTTTATTAAATGTAAAGAGTTACCTAGCTAAGAATATAACTGTAGGAAACCCCGGGGTTGAGGAGGATATTCGTGCTATTTTAATTTCGGCTGTGGCAATATATGGAGACTTCGAGTTGAAGATACTTAGGGCGATCGAGGGTACTTGGGAATGGGCATCTGATATCATTAGATATCATTCGTCAAACGCATTAAGACATTTTTGGACTTTGCAGAAGATACTCAAACTTTTTAGATAGAGCAAAAAAAAAAAGACGAGCTAATTGTTGGTTTAAAAACAAATTTGCTATGGGGGTCATTAGGTCTTCTACCTGAATAGGCAAATTTTTGTGTTTGTTTTATATTTTATTTTTGAAGTTCGCCTCTTTGAAGAGAGGTCCTACCCTCATTCATAATGCCCCTGTACACTTTAAAGCCGCCTACAGTCTTGTCCTTGGAAAAGTCAGAAATCGACATCTCGGGATTACCTTGAAATGCCTCCTTGACCTCATTTGCGTTCCTTTTCCTCGGGCTTTGTGGGCATATTGTCCATCATGTAGGCACTTTTAGACTCGAAAAAAAAGTAGCCCAGAGTGATCGGGTAGAGTTGAAGACATCAGAGTAAGGGAGTCTGGCGCCCGTTGTGAAGCTACCCCAAAGTATATGACACTAAACGAGCGTGATACTTTTCATGGTTCCAAATTGGGCAATGCTTTTATTTTTTTGAAGTTGTTACGATTATTCTTTGGAGAGAGAGCATCAAAGTAAAAAGTAACAACGATGAATGACGGAAAATAACTTTTATCAATCGTTTAATAAAGTCTTTTATGAATTAGATGTGAGGAATAACATATAGGTAGTTTCTGCTTAGTAATGTAAATCGTATGTACGTTTAACCTTGTCTGAACTTTTGGAATTGGTAATTTGAAGAATAAAGTTTATTTTCCTGACTAATTGTCAATATTATGAACTTCCCTTCCTATTTGGATTTAATTATATTCAAAACAAGAAAATTTGTGGGTAATCATAAAAGAGGGTGAGTTACATGGAGCATTTGGTGTGAATATAGTCCTTGTTGGACTCAAAGTAGAATTGAGTATCAACATCAAAATAATTTATGCCAACATTTCTATGTATTTATTTATTTCTCTCCCTCCTCCCTTGTCACTGCTTGTTGTAGCTGTTATCTTCTAAATTATACCTAAGGGTATAACTTTGAACATAGGGTTTTTCTTTAATACCCAAATTACAAACGATTTTTATCACTATTCCTACCTATATCATTTTTAGATACAGATAGGGATTTGTATTTCTTCCCTTGTCGTATTAAATCTATTCTAATGAAACGTTATCACAACAAAAATTCCTTAAAAAGAAACTGTAAATTGTCAGAATCTTTCAGTTTCTTTTTTATTGCTTCCCAGTAGTTCGTATTTTCCAACAACTTTACCAATTATTTATTATTGACAGATTAATGTTTGCATTCCTTATGTAAATTTGTATTTCATTATTGAGAATTAAAATGATACGACGACTGTATAAAAAAAAATAACTCTTACTTTGCGTCAATGTAAAATAATGAAAAACAAAAGTTTCAAGTAACTTTATCCTGGCAAAAAATAAACATGTAAATAAAAAAAATAATGATAGTGATTTGTAGAAGGATATCGACAAAAACTTTCTATCAACAAAAATAAATTAAATATTAAATTTTAGTATAACAAACAAATATCAAGTTCTTCTGTACGTAGTCAAAAATACAGTTAGATAATAATCATGATGGATTTGTAAGCTTTAAATACACACACAAGACAGATTCAAGACAAAAAAAAACCAAAAGGATTGAAAAAAGTATAATCAATCATATATAAATGAATAAGTAAATTATTCAAAAATATTCAATCAAACTAATTCATATATTTGATTATTTTAAATAATATTTGATTGATAATATTATTAATTTAACCAAATTATACATTTTATAAAAGAAATTTTTAAATGAAACACTACATATTTGTGCTATGTTAACATAAAAAAATCTTGTAGAAAAATCAAGAATAGGAGAAAATCCCATTTAACTTTTTTATACATAGATACAGAATTAATCATAACTAGTGGTACACATTTTATCATTTTTTCCTTTTAAACGTTAAATTTAAATAACAGACTTTGTGAAAACATTTTTTTTACAAAATCATCTAAACATAGTAATTGTCACAACTTTTATTCATTATTTGAGCTCTCAGCGGTAATAATTACCTCAATAAGAGGCCTAAATCTAATGTTGACCCTGACTATGAAGTCACACTCGAGCTTGGTTCACTCCTTCCTTATAGAAGCTTCCAGAGACAGGATACTCCTGTGCGGAGTAACAGACACCCTATCCTCCAGACACGTTTAGATGGAGTGTTCTAAAGGTTTTGGGTTTGAGAGTAGAGTGACCACATTTTGAGGTCACAAAAGTCCAGAAAGTTATATCTCAGGAAGGCTTGGATTTTTAGTGGTGGAATGACACACAGCTCTGTCTTGCGTGAAAATAATGTTGTCGCCGAACTTTTCTCTTGCCAAAGTAGCACTTGCTTACCCAGAAGTTCGATGTAAGCGGCTACATTAAGCTGCTTATTCATCTCCATAAAAATCTGCAGGAAGATTTTTTTGTCCTGAATACATGTTTCACTGAAGCTGAGACATTGTGGGGTATATTTGGTTGTGATGTCTGGTTATTTGCAGTGGCATCAACGGCGAAAAAATTTTCGCCAGGAAAATCCAAGACTTTGTCCAAATTTTTGTTGGCATTGAGAAAATTTATAATTTTCTTTACTTTTTCTAAACGTCTTAGGTTGCTCTGTTCAGAGATAAGATGTCTTATTGTCCTTCTCCATGATTTTGCACCAATGTCATTCCGGATTTTAAAAAAAATGTGTACCACTAGATTAGATCAATCCTGTATATGTATATACAGACTAATATTCCATTTCGAGTTTTAAGTGAATTCTAGGATTTGTACTCAAATTGTTGGGATGGTTAAATATACGTAAGAATCTATATATACAGTTTAAAACGTTTATTTGATGTGTGTACTAATATCTGATCAAATGTTTTCTCTTTCGAATAAAATCTCTCTTTGTTGGGTATTTTAAGTGTAATTTACGGTGCCTCCGAAGGGGTAATCAAAAAAAAAAAACACCATAGAAATTTATGATAGGTCGTTGAAACTTACAAATACAAGCCACACAAAAATAGTGTTGATGGTTCACGGTTACTTACGTTTCAAAAGAATGTATTTTCCTGATAAACAAATCAAAACTGAGAGCTGATTCTATTATACTGTATTTAAAAAAAAAATGATTTTTCCTAACTTAAAAATGAGTCTTTTCGCTATTGGATGCTTTTGTTTAATAAATTCGCATATACAAACTATTTAATACGAAAAATACAAACTATTGATTTGTGACGAAAAAATTATTTTAGTATGACATATATATATGGAAGTGATTTTATTTTTCTGTTAACTTCAATTATTTGAGTTTTTGAAAATTATTAAAATTATGCACTATTGTTTTTTCGGAAGGATACTCCTTTTTGAATTAATCAAAAATTAAATACTAGGCTGACTTTTTTTCAAATGGAACCTTAGAAAATCAATATAAAATAATAGCTGCAAAATCCCAGGTATAATCATTCCTTTACTGTTTAAACTTGTTTTTAGCAAGGTAGGGGGCTCATTTCTCGAAATATTGAGAAAAATCTGGTTTTAAAAAAGACTACTCTAACCATTTCTTGTTTTCCCAGTGTCAAGCTAATTTATACAGACATATTTTTTTTTTTTGTGTACGGTAACTTCGTATAAGGACAATTCATATAAAACATTTTCTTGTTTAAGGACATTTCGTATATATTTGGGTGCAATTGGGAGGGTCGTGAAGGGTTCTTAGTTGTTACTTAAGTATCAGTAGTTCCCCCCCCAAAAAGCCCCCAACATTCGGGGTACAAAATGATACTTCATGAAGTCTATGCCCCGTTTCCTTATAAATCTATACAAAATGTCCTTATACAAAAATGTTTTACAAAAAGTTACCCATTACCATTTTTTGTATTTTCTTAAATATATCATTTTAAAATATTGGTAATAATTGACAAACTTAGCCCATAATCAATTTCGAAATATTTAGCCTAATCAATTCTATTGATAAAGAGCTAAAATAATTAGTTTTTACTTGATCAACACTATAAATTGTAACGACAAATCAAGAAAATGAGAAAAAATCCAAAAAACTTATTTACTTCCTAAATAAATACAGCCAATTAGTCAAATTTATTGGAAGTAAAAGTATAAATTTATTTGAAGTGAACGAATAATTTGGTCTCAATCGAAACTAGAAAAACTTATCAAGAAATGGAGCAATTTAAATTCAAGTTTAATGATTTGTGACTTTATCTTCATTATGCATAACTATTGGGCATGCCAGTGACGTCAACTGTTCATTTTTTAAAGCTAGGAGGTATTTGTTAATTTTATTCTCGCTATAAAGGGCGTTTTAGTTTTAAAATATTTGACGTTACAAAATATTGAACTTGAATTTGAAAAGGATTGATTTTGAAGCCATAATACAGTTCATAGGTGAGCAACATCCATCGATTAAGGCCAACTTATTTTTCTTGTGGTACTGGCTCTCTTTAAGTAAAATTTACTGTACATAAAAAATATTAATAATAAAAATATTGCAATTAAAATATTAGTTTAAGAGTACAAATATAATTTCTCACATCTTGGAGATAATTTATTAAATACTAACTTTCTATTAATAACCCTCCAATGTTTGACGTGGTACTTTTTTCTATTGAACTTTTTACTTATAATATACATAACTTCCAATAGCATTATATTACTACCTTTAATACTTTTAAAAGTATTTCAATTTACTTTGTATATTAGCAATATAAAATAATTTAGCAAGTGACAGTATTGACAAATAAGAAAATAAATTTGCTCTCAAGATTGGTCTTTTATGAGAGAGAAACAAATCAACTTTTTGCAATATATATATAAAATATTACGCTCAAACTTTTTGAAGGATGTGATTACTTTGTGCAAATAAAAATTCATTAAATGAAAAGAATAATATATAGCTTTTGAAATATTTGACATCAAGTATTCCGTAAATCAGAACAAAAATTAATAGACACATTCATGTAACTATAATTAAATAAATTGTTGATGTAAATACAATATTAACAAGGATGTCAAAAACGTTTTTTTTTTTCATTTTGAAAGATGTTATACCAATAACAAAATACGAGCAATGGAATTTGTCCTTACAAGCAGCAAAATCTTGATCGCAGGCAAAAAAACGATTGCAGAGGCTATCAAAATAGAAAATCTTGATTAACTTCAGAAAGCCATAAGTACAAAAAATTTAATACAGTAGTTTTCAAATCTTTGATTTTAGGCATTTAACAATTTTTTGTTTCAAAAACTTTATGAATACAATAACAAATATATAATAATCGGACCATTTAACAGAAAAATAATTCAAAGTTCTTACGTATGACATCCTTGTGTTGCAAACGTATTGTCTTTTCGAAAAAGTGCTAAAACTACAATTTTTTTCTTAAAACATAAAATTTTACAGGTCTAATATAACAAAAATCTTTCATGTTCATGTTCGTGTCTCAGTTGTTCCTGGAAAATAAAATATACATAACGTATATAGAGGTCAAAGACAATTCCTAGGTCAGATGGAGTGCGTATTGTTTATTTAAACTTAATCAGTTCAACTCAATCTGACCAATAAAAGGAGTATTAAAAAATATTGATTAAAAAAATCTTAGACTTTTGAGCAATTTCCAAATAACATCACATTATTGTATTTATTCATGGAGAAATACCCATATTTAAAAAAAAAAATGAAGTCCACCTATTAACCCAGGCAGCATTAAACGATTAAATTAGTTGTTTATGTATTAAAAGTATTTTAATGAAAAACATTAATTCCATCCAAATGTTGCTGTTATCTGGAATTGACTGTTTGAAATTCAAATATATACAGTGGTACAAAAAACAACAATAACAACACCGTATGTCTTAATAAAATCTTTACATTTTTGCATAAGTTATATTGCTATCAGATCACATCAACCTTACATTATTAAAATTATATATGTGTACAAAGAAATGCACCAATTAGAGCTAGCTCCATCAAGTTATCACTTGGCATCTATGTCTAATTAATACTAAAAAATGTTTTTAAATTTATCTGTTCTCATTCGCTTTATTATTGACTGGGATACGTCAGCAAACAATAACAATGTTGACAAAAAAAGGTTATCGCCCATCACTCCATAAAGGAGATTACCGACGTTTTGAATTGCTCGTTTGAACTCCGAAGGGTATTGCTAAAAGACTCAGCACGTGGCCATAATACCGTAATAACTTAAGCTTCCCACAAAGAACACCAGACTGATTTCTGGGCTCCTAACTTGTGGCCCCTCTTAATTGTACTGTTGGACTCGGAAATATGGTCCTGTAATGTCCCTCACCTCATTTTTGATTCCCTGAATGCCTCCACTAAGGAGGACTGTGCTGATAAGACCAATTTCTAAGTTATCAAGGCGTGCAAGACTTTCAGTCTCAGACTGAAGGTCATGGTGGCTGCAGAAGGAGGACATTTAGAGAAATAATTGTATATATTATTTGGTGTAATTATTACAAAAAAAAAAACTACTATTATACTTGTTGTTGTTGATAAAGTTGATTTAATTCTTAGTATCAAAAATAGTACCATTTGCTCGAACCCTCTCTATATTATTATAAGGCAATGTTATCTCACCAGCAGAAATGTTTTTTCCAGTCGTTTATAATATGTTCAAAATATAAAAAAGTAAATTTATTTAAACTGCAAAATTATAAATAAAAGAACTGTAAAAGTGTTCAGAATAAATTTGAAAAAGCTGAAGGGCTACGTATTGGCAAATATTATTGTGCAAATTTTATTTAAAATCCATATAAAAATAGATTATTATAACTAATGTGATGATTTATAGCATTGTACTAATGATCTTGTACATTTTTTTGTTAATCAATAGGGAAAGCTCATATGAGATTTTTCCTCACAGTATGCAGCTATATAATTAATTACAGATGAATATTTTGGCATGATATGAATATTAACAGGGAACAAGTTTGCAATTTATATAAGTACAGTATATACAGTGTTGATTTTATTTACTGTTACACATTTAATTTTTTTCAAATTTTCAAAAGTAAAATTTAAACGATAAGTTTTGTGAAAACATTTATTTAACAAAATCATCTGAAAATAGTGTGGTTTTTTTTTTATGTCAAACATATCTCCGTCTATGTTTGGATATTTGTCAAGAGATTTGACCAGCAGATAAATAAAAATCTAGTAAATAGTCGATTAAAACAATAATGTGTTTGAGCTTTATAAAAAAACTGAGTAGCTTTTTCATCAATCTTTAGCTTTCAAATTATTTTAATATCCTTTCAAAATCAAAGTGACAGACCTAAAATCCTTCAAAAATGTAAATACATACATCGAATTTCTGAATAAAAAAATGCTATCTTGGGTGAGTGAATGATTCAGTGTTTTACTTGACTAATATTTCCCCTTTTCAATTAAGAGTCTTTTTAATAATAAGAAAACGTCTATTCTAGAATTGAACTTAAAATCAACAACTTACATAAATAATTGATAAAATTTGTAGAGAGTATTTATAACAGATCAAATATTTTTATATATATTATACGAGTACATACATGTTTACTTATGCTTTTTTTTAAAGTTATTTATTCAGTATGTAAGACAACTTAATTTATACTTTTTTTAAATATTATTTTTCCCGTAGAGAATATTATAAAACATTTTAAACAAAAAGAAGAAATGTCCAGCTTATTTTTAACAGCCTAATATTTATTAGACATTTTTTGGTCGGTTAATGCCTAATTTATTAATTACTCATGAATGTGTCATAGTCAATAATCTTTTTTTGATTCATGAGACTTAAATATGTCCCAGTAAATTCTTTCAAAAAAAGTCAGTATACAATTATTTGTAAAAGTAAACAAATTAAATCCACATTCATTTCGAGAAAAATCATTTAAATTTTTTAGTAATTTTCTTAGTACTGACAAAACACATATCGGTATAATAGTAAAAAAATCATTCGAAATGCTATTAATATTCCTGAAAACACATTGAACATCATTACAACTTCGATTAAGATCTGCAACTTTCACCTACATAATATATGTTCGAGAGATACATATATCATAGCAAAATTATTTCTGACACCGATCCGATATTTTATAAATAATTAGATGACCGGTATGCCTAAAAACATTTGTTTTATTTGTCACAATTGGTTTGTTTCCTTTTCCAACAGATTAATATCCTAACCAGATACGACTCCCTCGCATCTGTTTTAAGCTCCGAAAAATAATTGATAATTTGAAGGTTGTAATAACTTAAGAACAAATAACTCAATCATCTTGTTTTATCCTTTTCTGGTTAATACTTTAATTGATCAAAAATACTTATTCTTCAGAGATAGATATATTTGCTGAAAAAATATTGAGGTTATAGTGGACCCATTCTTTAATTTTATCGTGGGTTAGTAATGATAGAAAAAGGGAGCGATTTTTATGGAAGACAAACTTGATAAGCATTGGTAATGAACATAAGACATGTGTTGTCAGTATGAAAACATAAAAGGTATTGAAATTGAGCTTGGTAACTATGACAGTTTGAAGAATATTTGCAAGGAGAGCTGCCTAATTGTAACAAAGTTTTATTAGATCAGCTGAAAAATTCTGTGAGATAAAGATTGTTTATAATAATCAAACTTTGTAAATAGCAAGTACATAGATGCTGAATTTAGTCAAATATATATCAGCAATTTTACTTCGATTTTATAAAGGAACTGCACATAGTATAACTCCCGAAAAAACCCTGATTGTTACTCTTCGGCTTTCATAAGGACATGAACTAATTCTTATTACTTTATGTTCGGTCTGAAAAAATTAAATAATAGTTATAACAGCTTCAGAAAATAAAATAAAACCTATTCAGTATGTCAAGAAGGAATATCTGCTCTTACTTTCTTGTACCTGTTTTATACATCTCTGTTCATAATAAATATTTTTTTTCTGCTTTTTACATAATTTAATTACCAGTGAGGCAAACTTCCTTTGCTATTTTGGAGGAACATATTTCATAACAGATCCATTAATATATGTAAGTATGATTATTCTTTGTTGTAAAAATTCCATAGATAAAATAACTTAAACACATTATTAGTTCCCATTCTATCATTTGTTCTTAATTGCATAATTTAAAATATCGTAGCAAATATTGAATTTTTTAAGAATGTATGATGAAAACCGAATCGATAAATATATTGAACATTTTGCCCTATATATCTGTTTTCGATTTTAATCCAATATATCAGCCCACGACCAGTAATTTAGCACAATTGTACTTTAAACCTATGAAATGTAATCCGAATTCAATCTTTGTGACAAATAATAATAGATTGTTTTTGTGTTGACAGACAAGATTATACATATACTGAAGTTGTATATACCTGAAATTCATACACTATTGGTGTGAAGTAATTTGAAAATTGAATGCAGTCTTTTTATCTTATTACATAGATAAAATTTATAAATACATAATTATTATATATGTACTTTTTTTTCTATTCCAAGATCGATATTTCTGTATATTTTCTTACATACAAAAATATTTAGATCATTTATCATCGTAGCAACTATTTCAGACGTAATTATGATCTAGAAAAATGCATTTCGTGGGGAAATGGAGTTTTTAATCAATTTATGTTTATTATTCAGCATAAGTAATGTTTTTTTAGAATGCTATACATTGTAAACTTATTCAAAATTAAACTTTTTTTCTTCAATATTATATGTGGGTATTGAAAAGATCTACTAAATTATATTGTTTTACAAGTTATATCATTATGTCATTTTTTATAATCTTTGTTTTTCCATATATATTTAAATCCAAACTCACGATGAAAGAAAGTGAATTTATTTAAATATGTGTTGCATCAAGATAAAAACAATTTTGAACAAAAATCAAAAAAGGATAAAATCCCATATTTCAAAGACAATGACATGTGAGAGATGAGTAAGGATATCCCAGAATTTTAGTTATTTTTTCATAACATTATTTGATTTAAGTGACTTATGTTGACCCTGGTCATATAGCCTTTTAATGTGGGTTCTATTAAAATCGTAGCACTTTAAATTTTAAACTTTAACAAAATATAATTTAACTAAATTAATACTATAAATAAATGTGTGTCTGAGCCCTTTTAATAATTGATTTAGCCACAATTAGCGGCAATGATGTCTTTCAGGTGGTGGATGAAGGCCTGGTACCCACTGCAGATATAGTTCTCTGTTATGGAGACCCAGTACTGACAACAGTGTATTTGAGGATCTTGGTGTTAGGATGACGGACATTAGAGGCCTTCCTCTCAAAATGTACCCAAGAATTGTATTCTAGAGTGTTGAGATCAGGAGTGTCGGGGAAGGGGGGTTAAGTGTCAAAAAGGAATTCAAAAGAAAACAAAAGACTCATTCAAAGAGGAGGAGATAGGTATCTTTCATTAATGTGGTCAGAAGTCGTCTCTCCACCCTCACAAGGCTCTTTCCACCCATTTTTTGATAGCTTTCTAAATAGTCTGGTGTGAATCTCTGAGATCTCTTCCGTGAGCCCTAATCTACTTGAAAAGATTAGCCTGGGCTATTTATTTAACTGCTCCGGTTTCAGTATTGCCTTTTTGACAGATCCATTCTTCCTGTACGACACTTTGGATCCCAGACTAGAAGGGGAACCTGGATACGCCAACATTTGAAAGTGCGTGAATGGAAAATCGGCAATCACGTTCAAGTGCCATTTATTGACCTGTACGATAGCCAGAGAGCTTAAGTTTGCATTGTTTAGTACTAATTGTTTATGGTTTAATACATTGAAATATGAATTAGTTTTAATCACTTAACCTTAATTAATAAATGAATTACTCAGTGTTCAGATTGAAATAGAAGCCCGTAAAATCTGTCAAATAATCATTCTTTTATTGTCACGATCAATTATGGCTACTTTAAGTACAATTTGCGGCGCCTTTATAGGGGCAATCATAATAATTAGTTCATAGAAAATGACGATAATTGTTGGAAGAATTCCATGGAGTTCTAGACATATGAAACAAAACACATGCAGCTCAACTAGTCCTTTATTTTTTCCGTCTTGAAAAAAAGAAATTAAAAAATGACATTACTCCTTTATTTTTTTTACAAATCACTTCTTTTATATTCCTCTAATGCCTGAATAAAAATAATGCTTGATTATTCCATGCCACTGGAATTCTATGAAGAATGGCAATGAAGTTATATTCAATTTTAGTAAAAAAAAACACCTTCTAGCTTGCTTTTATATTGGCGGCCCACACATGAAATTTGTAAGCTGTATAAAAGAACTGCCTTACCTCTTTACCTTTCTCATCAAAAAAAGTTTAGCTGCCATACTCTTGGATCTTGAACTGTTATACATTGTTCCCATATTTGAACTATTTGTGTTCGTACTAAAGTTTCTTTTAATTGGAGTGATACTGGAATAACTTGGATACATTTTATGAAGCTATTGAGATAATTTACTTTTTTTCGTTATCATTCAAGTAAGAAAGAAATATTTTTGATAGTTGCACGAATTACACTTCATGTTGAATTACTTTTACGTGTTAGTCGTTCATGATGAACTATTACTGCATGTTTTTAACTCTTGTGTAATAAATATATACATATACAAAAAAAAAGCCTTTGGGAAGGAAAGGCTGTATTTTCTCCGTTCTCTCCTTGCAAAACATTGAGTTTTCCTCCTTTCTTTGATAACAGAAGGAGGGAATGACAAGAAGGGAAGGAGTGTGTGGACTTTACTGTCCCGAATTCATGAGGTACGAAACTTCTGCATTTAATATTCAATGATTATTTAAAAAAAAATATTTTTGTAAACAGGCATGGGGAGCAAAACGTAGAATCGAGAGGTAATACTTTAAAAAAAAATTATTTTCAAAAATAACAACAAAAAAATCTATAAAACTAAAACTTGAAACAAGGAATGTGCAAACTTGGTCACTCAATATGGCTACCTTCAGAGCCTTCACATGTCGCTGGAAGGCCCTGCAGGAGTTAATGATGAACAACTCAGAGATTTTGTTCCACCCAGCCACTACGGCGGTTTTCAGTGAGTCCACATTTGGGTGAGGATTTTTTTTGGTTTCCCCATCCAAACAACTCCAAACAAAAAAGTCCAGCGGGTTCAAATCTTGCGAGTAAGGGATCAACATATCTTTCCTTCTTTACCTTTCAAGCCTTCTGGACTTCATGACCTCTATCAGAATGTGACATCTCTGGGGAGAATCCCAATTTACCCTTCTAGGTACTCCTGATGGTCTTGGCAGCCACGGAGAAGTCTTTGGCTAGGCAATTTATCAATTTGGTGGGGTACTCCTTTATATTCTTCTCCAACCCAGATAGGAACTTCAGATTCCTTTTTAAATTGTGCCTTCCATTTCCTGCTTTTCTGTAGAGGTCTTTTCCATCATTTTTCATCTTGGCTTCCATGAAAACAAGGCTTCTGAAGCACTTCAAAATGTCTATAGTCCTAGACACTTCAATTTCAGTATCTGAAAGATCTGAGACATCCTTTCTTTTGGCCTTTTGCTCACTCATGATGATAAGATGCCGAAATGTTTGTTTATGCTTGTTTATTTATAAAATCAAAAAATTGCCACTAAGCCTTCCTATTTTAATGAGAAAATTAACAGTCAACATTTTACTACCAGTGTCAGCTATAAAATTTATATACTTTATTTCACTTCAATCACTTATGAAACAGGAATGTCTAAAAAAGAAACTAAAAGTGACATAGTAATTCTAACAATTTGTATTTTGTATTGGAGGAGAGCAGTGGGCTGAATGCGAGCGGCTATGATAGGGTGGAAATAAACATAGAGCCAACACTGCATCTGGTTGGATCATGATTTTTCGTAGAAGGGCTCATTTTATGTACTAAAAATTACATCCTAAGATTTTGCGTCATTCGATGTTTTGGTAAATTATTAATTTGGGGGAAAAAATAACAATTTATTTTAGCTTTAAAATAAATAATACAAAATGGAGCAATCAATTTTTGTCCTAATTTAGGTCAAACAACTCGAAGTTTGAAGTGTTGAGTAAGTGATTTTCGTTATTCCTGTGCTACAATGATACAGGGGATCTAAAGATTTTAAACGGTTCATACTTAATTGATATTGGAACATGGACTTACAGTATCATTACGTAATGAAATATTGACTCTTTGTTATTGTTAGAATGTTGAATGTTCTAAAACAAAGCAATAATAGAAATTGTCTCACATAGCGTCATCAAATATCATAGCTGACCCGCTCTCAAACCAAACTTCTAAGGACATCTGTGTAAGCGTAAGTTTACTGCTTTTACACTTTTTATTTCCGCCAACAAAGTTGAACTGAGGTTTTTGCCTACATTTATTTTTTGTTAGTGAGTTGGTTAGTCACCAGGATTACAGTAAAAGTTACTGATGGGTTTTGATCAAACATATTACAAAGATTATATTTGCCATTCTAAGGAGAAGAAATTGAAATTTAATAAGTCAAGGTAACACACAACATAAAAAATAATCGTGTATTAACAAAAAACGACAATAAATCTGTTATTTTTATCACAATAAAAAAAAGAGTCATTGTGGATTTTCTGTCTTAGTTCAACTATATAATTTAACCATCATCATGCCTCTGTATTTGTATTAGCGTGAGCTTCAAAGTAGCTTTAGACAAAATAATCCATCAGGTTAAGATCGTGGCAACTGGCCACAGGTCCTTGGTCAAGAGGTTGTAGAAATTCTCCTCAAGCCAGGAAATAGACATGTTGGACAAATGGCAGGGAGAAAAGTCCAACTTCCATAGTTTAGGCGGCACCTGCCCACCTCTATAATTCAAGGGATCACATGCTTCATTCTCATCCCGACCGAGTATTGGTACGATTCTTTTTATTGAGTTCCGCGTCTTTGACTTTCCTGGAATCCTCCTATGACTTTGAAATAGTCCTCCGAGTGTGCTTTGAATACTCCAGCTCATTCCTGATTTCCTTGATGTCATGCATTCTCAGCCCAATGATGAAAACTATGACACAATGATTTGACCTTGATTATTGATTACACACATAACTACGGTGCATCTCCGTTCCTTCTCTGTGAACTGAATCTCTGGCAGCTGCGAGTAAAGTTCTTCTGTTGTGACGAAATTAGACTGAATGAATGTGCTCTGTTTCTATATTAAACGGGATTAAAAAAAAAAAATGACATGATATCATTATTTGGTTCGAGTCCGACCCAAAAAGAGCGTGAATTTCATGTTAGAGTCCTGTAGGTGGATTTTTATTCAAAAAGTACATAAAAAGATCAAAAAAAAAATTATCAGCTCTTTTACAAAAACATAGGTATCGTAACAAGACAATGTTTAAACAAAGACAAGAAAGACCTACAATATTTGATAGCCTAACCAATATCAGTCATAACAACTACACAACTAAATATACAAGTCATTCAATAAATACAGGGGTGAGTTTATTTTTCTTTAATTAAGTTGAACTAAGTTTTTCGTAACTCTTTATAAAGACGAAAAAGTAATTTAATTTATGTATAAGCATTTATATTTTGCCGAAAATATTTAATCAGCAATAAATCATGTGGACACATCTAAAACGTGATGGTAAAATATATATTTTTTTTCATCAATAACTTTTTCTATTGAAAATTTTTACATTGTATTATTTTTTTTTTTCTTGATAAAAGCCTTAATACAGGTACTCTTATATGTCTTTGAAAAATACGTCAGTAATGTTACAAACTATGTTTTCTATGGACAAATGCAATATTTTACAACTAAAACATCGATAAACGATATAGTTATTATTAATTATAAAATGAGGATATATTTTAGCTTTTTGTTTCCTCGTTAAAAAGCATCAGTACATTGGATATTAAAAGGCTTGGCAACATAAACACAAAGTTGACCACAAGTCAAGACAAGAAAAGGATTCCATATTATTTTTTCATTTCATACAGGTATTCATACAACACAAAATCTTCATCGACATATTTTTGTAAATTATTTCCATTGAATTTGTTTTTGTGGGATGAGTTAATGTAAAGTTAAGATTTGGCTTCAGTTTATAACCTTTATTTTATGTACGATACTTATTTGGCCCTTTTAAATTACAAATATATTCTTCATCTTTTATTGTAATCATTAATTTTGGATAATTTAAGTGCAATTTGCGGCCCACTGAAAGGGTTCATTAGAATAATTTATTAATAAAAATTGGCAATAATTCATTGAAAAATACAAAAAAAAAAAAAAAAAAAAAAACTGCAACAATTTTTAGTAAATAATATTATAGCTACCTATTGTTCTGACGAGCCACATATTATGTAGTAGCCTGAACAATTATGAATAATCTACCTGTAAATTACCTGCATGATACGGATATCTTATGGATAATTACATATTTTTATCCTTGTACTTGTCAACTATAGATATAGATTACGAATATTAATACGATACAGAAATGATGTCCGTTGTCATTACTTCCGATGACTGGCACATAAAACCTCATTGGTTTAAAAGGCTTAAAAATTATCAAATATTGGTAATTGTACGTCTTGATTTTGTGAATTCGTGGTGCAAGGCGTTTGGGGGCCGTTATTGACATTATTGGTGTGGAGGTGGGTATTTTGTAAAATATTTTTTCTATCTACAGTTTATCTCTTGCAAAAAGAATTATTTCTCTAACTTTTTTGATTAATGAGAATCATATTGTCAAATCTATTGGGGATTAACTATTTAATTTTGTTCCCCATACTTTATATTACTAACTGATGGATATTTATGAATATTTATATAGTGATATTCAATAATATTATACATGAATAAGCATCAACATCCTCTTAGCATGGTCTATAGTCAATTGTACACTATATATAGTTAAGGGAACTTTAAATACTTACACATTAGATCACCTTGCATTAGATTTTAATGTGGGTACGTTCAACAAATGTATTTACACATATAAAATACGTCATTATACAATAATTTCCTTTTCAAACCAGTACTTATCTACTACTTACATATGATGACTCCATAACAAAGTAGTAAAGGTTTGGTAACGTCATTATTCATACTGAATGCGCTTACGATTGCGTCACATTTAATAATTTATTGTTTACTTTCCACACTCTCACTCCTCGCCAGAGGTGAAGGAACGAATTAGAATGTTATTAATATTAAAAAACAAAAAAACTTGATAAATGACTGGTAATGTATTCACACAACGTTAATTTGTTAATGTCTTTCAAAAATTGGTGCAAATGTCCATATTCCTTTATGATCATCAATCATCTGTCAAATAGTTGCATTGGTGTATTAATATGTATACCTGTAAGTTTTTTTAATTTTACCCGAGTCTGAAGTTCAATTTTCCATGTCTACACAGTTCTATAAAATATATACACAGAAATCCTAACTTATTGCAAGTATTTACTCGGGGACGGAACCACGGTGAGTGTGTAATCCTAATGGAGTATTTGAGTATGAAAAATGGGATGTCAGTCAAAAATTTTGAGACACATGATATTTGCAGAGTTTAGGCAAAAGGTTTTGCCTTATTTAAAATAAGGTAATTAAAATTTGAAAATTGTACAATCTTTTTATACAAAAAGTGAATATTTATCAAAAAATGTATTTTGTATTATTTTTTGGGGAACTACGAATGTCCATATTTTATTTTTAAAGATTTGTCTGTCAGTGAGTTTGAAAAAAAATAGTCGACTAACCTTTTTCTCCCGAAGAAAAGTCTTAGTACCAGCCCTGTATTTAACCCTCATGAAGTACCAAGGTCAAAAACTTGTCCCTATTAATGTGTATATTTATAAGGCCCTTCGAAATTTTGTTATAATTTTGTGTTGTACTATTTCTCCTCAGGCCATTTTGCATTGAACCATTTCGCCTTTACGCCATTTTGTCTAAGAAATTTTCCTTAATATATAAATGAAAAGATTTCTAGGTCTTTTTTGTTATTTTTGTGAGTTATATAATTTGAACATGAAACGTGCATTACTATTAAATGCATTAAATGGTGGTTTAATAGTGGAAAAATGATGGAATCATGCCCAAAAAATGTAATGCATACACTAACAAAATTTCACTATGTTATAAATTCAAACTAGAGATAAAGTAGGTAATAAAATATAGTCTAATAAGAAGACAAATATATGGACACTACAATAATTCGAGTAGAAGTATTGTTAATCACTTCTCTGTTAGTTATTATCATTAGACATGATTAATTATTTATACTGGAAAGGACCTATGGGTTGGATGAAAAAGCATAATATGTGGCAAGATCATAATTTTATCATGATTTATGATCACAAATATATTCATAATTATTTTTTTCTGAATAATTGTTTCATCTCTGTAATCCAGAATAGTAGGAGACGGGTATGGGCATATTCCAAATATATTAATCAATTTAATTATTGCAAATTTATATTTTTGTCCATATTTTAATAATTGGAAGCTTAACTAATATTTACATCTTTGGTATCGAACTTGTTAAATGAAAAGTTGATTTAGAATTCACTTAAGATAACCTTTTAATATATTTATAATACTGAACAAATGATATGGATTGAAAACAAAAAAATACTCAACGATTTATCTAAATGAAACCAACAAATGAATATTTAAATATAAGATTATAAACTTTGGACTATTCACAAATATATCTGCTGAGACTATTCTCAAATAGAATTTTTCTCTCTAAAACATAAGTGTTTTATTAATTTCACCTTAAAATTTTTACATTTGTTTTTGTTTTTTTTAGAAAAAAAACTTTATACCACATTTTCTGCTAGGAACTATGAATAAGTTTGTTTCCTAAAAATGTAGGCTTTTTAAACCAATTGTTTAATTTTAAAGTCTCAATATTTGACACATAGCTTCAAATTTTAGATACTACAAGCCGTTCAAAAATTTTCAATCATGCTTTGATCAGTTTTTAAATAACTAATACTATATCAAAAATGGATCGAAATATCTAGAACGTTGCCAATAATATACTCCGAATTCCATAATTAGAGCAACACTAATAAAATAGAGATGTGGCTTGATGCATAATCTTGTTGCCAAATATATAGAGCATTATTAGTTATTTTCTAATTCAGGGTATCACATGCACTTTTAAAATACAAATAATACTTATTTTTTATTGTTCTTAATAAATTAGGTAGGGCTATAATTTTTTTTTCATACTTGTACTAATAGACAGGTTAAAAAAATGCTTACTTGTCCTACAGTTTGAAAAGTTGAGTTTTACGCATGCTTGGGAGCTATTAGCATAAAATAATGGCTGTCCATGTATTTTACTTTTAAATAAAGTAGAATCCAAATATCCCATGATAATACAACAGTATAAAATGTCAAAACGAATATAGTTTGCATTCATTTGGACCACCTGTCCGTTCGGAAAGAATATATACTGTATTAACCTGTCCGCTGAAACAATTTGCCTTTTTTTTGGCGTTTGGAATAGTGTTAATGTAAAGGCCTGAATAAACAGCATAATTTGGCTACATTTAAAACTATCCCAAGATCATTTTTGAAGTATTAAGTACTTCATCAAACTTCTTAGTGGTTATATACATGTTTGTTTTGCTCTATTAGACTCAGTGAATACTAGATAACTTCTTATCTAAAAAACCTACTTATTGGCTTGCTTTTATGACGTTCAGGAAAAATTTATATCTGGCAATCATGTTCTCCCTTGTATTTTCGTTCAAAAAGCGTTGTCTTCTTCTGGCCCTTGATTATTTATTTTTCACTTTTATGATCTTATTTGGGGTTGTAATTGACATATACATAGACCTTGCTATTCTTCTTATCATACGTTGGGGATTTCGTACAAATGCAATATTTAATGGCTATCACGACAGTCTTTGTACAAATTTTCTGCATTCGTCATTGTAATCCGATAAAAGGACATCCTGTTTATAGACAAACTGCTGTTGATATAACGAGATGACATTTTTAACATGAGTATATATTACATTTGGGCTAAGTTGTCAATAGAAAAATATACTATAAATTAAAATAAAAGTGAAGGTACGTTATTTTCATGCAGCCCTATCTATAACAAAGCATGTTTCCAACTATTAAAATATTTTATAATAATTATATGTAACATGGTGTAGTTTGTTAAATTTTGTCCATTATTTAACATAGTTCTAGGTACAAAAAACTATCGATGTTACTCGAAATTGTACAACAATATGACTAGAATGTCCATAAAAATTACAGATAATCGATAATATTAATATCATTTTTGAATTAATTCCAACCCACAAGGTATCAAAAATGTTGTTGTTTTTCTTTCATGCTGATTTTTTTAGCCCTCTAGAATCATTTTAACATTGTTCAAATTAACAATCAATTCTAGTTCATTCTACTTTCCAAATTAATAAAAAAAACATATATGTCCCTCTGGATGTAAAAGTTTTTTTTTTAACTTAAAAAAGTAAGCTTAATTATTCACTTTTCAATATTTATCTTTAACGTTTATTTTAAATGCTACATCAAAAAACAATTGTAGATGATACTTTTGCATAAAACGTATTTGTCCTTTGGCATTTTCTCATATAAATTATTAAAAAATTATACTTGTGAAAAATTTGGAAATAATTGTTATATTTTACTAAACATAATGGCACAATACATGCCATACACATAACAAAAGTTTTATTTAGTTTATCTCCTTTTATACAAAAAATACACTTATTTCGTCCAGGAATTTTGTAAAGTTTTTTGGCATTTTTTAATAAAAAATGTTCGTTTGGTCCACCATTATGTTTATCAACTCTTCCATTCCAGTAACACCCTATTCTTAAGAACTAAATAAATATAAGTTGTATTTTTAGTGTGTAGTGCAATGGTTGCTCAAATAGTTTTATATTTTTACAAAATATTTTTAATTTTTCGAAATAATGAGAATGTTTGCCTCACAGTTAAAAGTATACTGTACTTAATAATTTTTGTTTTTTTGAACCTTATAATCAACAATAAGTTTTCTACCTAAATGTTTTACCCAAGTTTTCAATATTTTCTTCATCTCATTATTCACTTCATCAAGAAGAGTACAGATATGATCACTGATAAGGCCCCCATTAATTTAAATGATATTTTATTGGATTTTTTTTCTATCGTGTATATTTAATTTCATTAAAAGTTCTTATAGATCATCAGTAAAACAAAGAATATTACAAAGTAAAATACTAAAACAAACCAGTTGATACATTGACAAAAAAAACTCCCTCAAGACAAGAGAAGGATCCAACTTCACCAAAAATTGAAAAATTAATAAGTTTTGATATAAAAATGAGAACTAAACATTATTTAAAACATACATTTCATTTTTCCTTTAGAAAAATAAAATGCTATTAAGGTTCGAAGTTTTTTTTAAATGTAGAATATGATGATATTCAATTGCTTACAAAATATTCAAAACTTCCTTTTGACTAACTATTATAAAATTTTAGGTATCATACACACAAAAAAAACAGTTTAAAAACAAGCGCAGTAAGCAATATTGAATTGATGGGACACCGGAGTTCCGTTGGTGTGAAAGGGTTAAAATCTAAAAAAGTAAACCAATGTCAATTAAAACATTCATACTGGTTTTTCAAATTTTTAATATATATATATTCGACTAAATTTAAAGTTCTTTAGGCCAAATTCTGATTCTTTAATTATAATTACATTATTTAATAAATTTAAATATATTTACTCATAAAAAAGAAGAAACGAAATGGTTATAATCATATACTAGGCTTTAATTTTTCTGACTTTTGCTACTCAAGTATCGAGTTAAAACAATAATACTTAAATATAGAAATACTTTTATTAAAACTATTGATAAAAATAATATTATTTGCCGGTATGCCTGACATAAGAAACCCTACAATTTGAGTAATATTTGAGAGAATATCTACTACACAGTCTGGGTTTATTTTTCTCCTTCGCAAACAATTCAATGAGTTTTTTATTCATTAATCAGGGCATGTTCTGTTGTACTAAATACGACAAGCATTGCTCGGAGGTATAAGCATTGACAATAGACAGCGAAATTTTGCTTAGTAATACAGTTGGATTGGTCAAAAACACCCAAAAAAATTACATTCCCATCATGCATGTCCTATTAAAATTTGTTAGTCCAAAGATCGGTACTTAAAGATATTTTATGGTCATTAGAATAACTGAAATGACGCAGTTCATTTCAGTTATTCTTTCATATGTTCAACATAACCTTTTTCAAGAGACAAAACACATGAAATTCATAATAGGAGTAATATGGCTAGAACTTATTATGATACGTTTTAGCAATTATTCATTATTTTCTTCGTTTTTATAGCTTTCAGTGCTAGTTATTTTTTTCCTAGGTCCTAGGACCAATCTAACACTACTTAATCTTACTAGTCATGTTCTCCTATTTTTCTTTCTTATTTAATACATAATATCCAGTGATAAAAATAAATAATTTGCCGGAGTGCTTACAAAAAAGAAACCAAATTTTGAATGGAACACCTCGATAATTGAAGAATGTTTGGGAAAAGATCACCTTTGCCATTTCATCAATTTAACTGCGAGCCGTTTTCAGAATAATGAAATCAAAACAAACCCCCGCATCGTAACAATTAATGACAAATATAGAAATGTCGATCCACAATTATACTCCGAGTCCAAAAAGGGCTTAGGCTAATGGCTATGTAGCAAATCGACCTTCGTCTTTCATGGACAAGTAAATAATTTATTTTTATTGTTTTCTCTCTAACAATTAATGATTAAGGCTCTGGAAACTATAAATTACTTTATTAGTTACTATTACAAAAAGACCTGTAGAGAATTTTTTTTTATCACTGATTATAATTTTGTTAAATTAAGCGTTTAATTTCAAACAAAAGGATATAATGCGAATAATTTTACAATATTGAATACTTTTTATTAATTTTTTAAAGAAATGCTCTTTTTAACTTACGAATCAGAAGTTTAAATATTATTTTATATTTATACTTATTAATATATATATAATAAATATTTATTAAGTAATTGATTTCTACATTTGTGATAATAAAAAACAAGTGCTGTTGAATTAGTTTGTCAAATCATTCTTGATTCGGCTACTTCATTCAAAAAAGGCTTACAAATACAAAACAGACCGTGCCTTTTTATTTTAATTGTGATTGTTTTTAATGAGTAATTTTTAGGGTGTACAGATATCTTTCTTTCTCTACTTTTAGGGATATATTAGATTAACAACAGTTTGTTACTAACCAGATACTATAATCGAAAGCAGTAATTTATTAACGTTGCTTAATCAATAGATAATTGATCCCTTGTTAAAACAGAAAGGATATTACTTATCAAAATGATTTCCAGTCACATTTGACGAACTCTTCAAATTATCTCTTTAAATAATAATAGTTTTATATTAAAACACATCAAAATCAGATGAAATTTAATATACGGGTCCATGGAAAGTTCTATTAAATATTTATTGTTGTACAAATGATGTAACTAATTTATTAATTTGTATACAATTATAGACATAGGTCAAAACAAGCTCCAAAAACTTGTCATATCAATTTTATTCAAATGCTTACCTCAGGCTTGACCACAGCCCGAAGTCTCTCTGGAATGGACTTGCTAACTGCAAGCACCATGACCACGGAGATGTAGTCCCGGGCAGCCACCAGTTTAGCCTTCTTGTCCTCCAAATTCTTGGTGGGGGCAACAGAGGCTTTGCTCTCAAGAATGACAACATGGCTTAATCTATGACGTTTAGATCAGGGCTGGAAGGACCAGACTGTCTTGTCCCAGAAGTCACTCAAATTGGTCTTACACCACTGTAGCATCTCTTGGGATTAGTGGAAGGAGGCAACATCCTGTTAGAAGGTCTATGGCTCATTCTGGAGTTGCTGTTGGTCTCAGGGAACAATACCTATCCTTTTGAACTTGGTCTGCCTGATCTGTGCCTGTTCTAGATAAATTGAGTCTTCTTGTACATCTCAATGGTTCTCTTGATGATAATGGAATTGACCTCCAGGCTCTTCAGGTTCATCAAAATAGTTGGTCGATATTTGCCTTTCAGGTACTCCTTGATTATAGCCTCTCGGTTGGTTTCTATGGTGGTTAGCAAAACTTTTAACTATATTAAATACTGTTTGTTTTGATCTAGTTTCGACGCAACCAGAGATTATGAATAATATCTTGCTACCTTCCATATAATAATATTATATTTATTAAGTTAACTTAACAGAACTTTCCTTGGACTCAGTCTTAAGTAGTTTATTCTAAGCCGATAAGTACCAATATTTGTTCCAGAACGTGCCATCTCAGACAATAGACCAAAATTTAATACATGAGCTTTTTTTGCCGTTCACTTACGATGGACCAATTTTCTCCCTTATCATAATTGATGAGTAGAAATACGATTTATGCAACACATTAAACTTCATATTACATTATTGTGCGCATATTTACTATTTAAAAAAATATATATATTCATCAATAATTCATTTATTAAATCAGTCTGTAGTAACTGAATTATAAATTAAACCGATTCAAAACAAATTTTTCATTAAGACCAAAATAGACCTAATTTTTTTTTGATACTGGTCCATACAAAATCTTTTTAAAGTCTACTAAAATAAAAACGGTCACAGACAAGTCAAGGATTTTCAAAACGAAACTTACTCTAGTTTCCACAGAATACAAAATTAAGAAAATCGTACTAAATCGGAGGAAGATTAGTAGATGATATTCTTTGTTGAGGAACAATGGAAACAGAGCTCACGGGATGGTATCTGCGTGACTTTTTCAGTATGGGATACAGAGCTAGCCGAGTATTTTATTGCAATGATACTTTTGTTGTTTCTCCGTGAAGTGGAGCCTCATGAAGGATGTGGTAGACCTGATGCCTATGTTTAATGGGTGAAGTATGTTTACTTTTCAGGGTTCACATTTTGGATTGATGCTTCAACTAGCAAGCTTTTATATATAAATATTTACTGTTGAAGAAATAAGAATATGATCCATTCCGATTTTGACAATTTGTCAAAATATAAAGATTGTTCACGGGTTTCTAATGTGGAAACTGGCTTGGCGGATCCATGACATTAAAGTGTTTTTTCTTGAGCTAATCCTTTGTTGCTGTGACAGTATGTTTCCAGTCATTGTCTTGATGGAAGAAAAATAAAGCGACCCATTTTTAATGTCCTAATCTGAGGGAGTGAGGTTGTTGTCCAAGATTTCTTGGAGGAAATCCTCCACCTACCTTACATGTAGAGAGGTCCTTCTTTTCTTTTAGCAGAAAAACAGTATCAATACATTATGTTTGCACGTCCATGCTTGACGGTGATTATATTCAAAATGTATCTTTGTTTAAAGACTTTCTTTGGTTCATATACGGGCTTCATACATGAAATCTGGATCTTCTGTCTTATTTACAAAAACAACGTAAACTCTGTAGTTTTTAATATTTTTATTTTAAATAAAAAAAGAAGTCATTGTAGGTCATAGGCAGCTTCAATCACGGTTTCGATAAGGACTCTGGAGTGAAAGCAGTTTTGGTGACGAGGTACCCGTGCAGGAATGCGAAGTGCTCTTGAATGGCAGCCAACATACTTTCCTGGGCTGTTTGAGGACATCTATCAATGTGTGCCTAAATGTAGCCTAAGACAAAATAATCAATCGGGCTAAGATTGGAGCTACTGCGGACCACTATTCATTTGGTCACGAGGTCGAAGTAATTATCTTCAAGCAAAGCAAAATATTTTTTGTAAAAATGTCAAGGTGCAGATTCTAGCTGTCACTTTCCAGGAACGGCCCCTCGACACCTGTGTGATCTATGGTATCACAGTCCTCTCCGCTATTTTTCTGAGCTTGCCCTTGTTACACGTCTCTGACCTTCCTGGATTCCTCCTATGATCTAAAAATACTCATCTGAGGGTTCTTCGAATCCACCAGTTTCTTCCAGGTGTTCTGGATGTAAAACATGATCAGCCAAGTGGTGTGAATCTTGAAGTGTAAGTTTTCCATTGTGACAGAATTGGACTGACTGTATGTGTTTTGTCTATATATTCGCTAGGATTTAAATAAAATTGTATGCCGACGACGTTTGGTTCCAGAGCGACCCGAGAGGGGTATATTTCATATTCGAGACCTGTGATGTATCTCAATGTACCTGCTACCTTAGATTTTCTGCCTATGGATAGTGGATCCATCATTAGTTGATGGCAGTTTACAAGTGGTTAAGTTACCATATAATATTTTAATGTCTCCAATGGTAGTTTGTGTTTTAATATAAAAATGATTCAACATTTTTTTCTTCGCTTCATTCACGAAAAATAGTTTTAGCGTACATTAGATATAAATGAAATTATAATTTTTAATAATGCTCATTTTTGTATTTAAATTCACATAGGCAGCATACTATTACTTTTAAACATTCATAAGCTACAACTGAAGTAGTTTGTATATTATAATGTGCAGTTAAACCTCGTCTAACGAACACTTATTTTAAGCGTTTCAACCTACTATGTCTTAATATCGAGTTTTCAAATTTAGTATTACGACAAAATAAGAAACATGGTTCAATAGGTAAACTGCACGTTTTCAGTTTATCTTTCCTGCACTCTTAATAAAGGTATGACTGTAATAGTTAGATAGTAAGGAAAGAATTTGTGTACACTTTTTATAAATATTAATGAATTGATCATATGCCTTATATGTAATAAAAACATGAAATAATTGATTGAATCTCTCATTCAAAAATTAGGTATAGACTTAATAAGCTGTGATTTTTTTAAAGTATTAGTTTAGTGAGTTTGATGGAAAAAGAGATGTACAGTTTGCATATTTCACATGCAATCCATCAATAATTAATGGATTAATAATATAGTTAATGAAATTCTGATGATACGTTTTTAAAAACTACGAATTATGGTAATTATCTTAATTGCTTAATTTTTAGTAAGAATAAAACTTTTATCATAGAAAATTTAATTGCCATGCTTTTATAATATCAGTTCATATATGTCAAGAAAACGACTATTATTGAATTAGGGGAAATATCGAAGATGGTCTCACACTTTTACAAATCCCTGTATATTAGTTCGTAAACTGAGATAAGTGCTAAATTGCAGAATTACAATGAAACTCATTGAATAATAATATTATCTATTATAAATATAGGTGTATATTGCTCACGTTGAAGCCTTGCGAAAATTCTTCTTGGCATGCGACTGTTATCCCGCCATGAAGGCAGCATATATTTTTTAGTTTGCTCATGCCGTATTATTATATTTTTTTTTTTTGTGCAATTATTTCAATAACTTCCGTTGGATCAGGATGTTTCAATATAGAGCTATATACTCTTCAGCACCCTTGATAGTAGAAAAAATGCATTATAAAAAAAAATTAAAAACTAGGTATCTTCAAATAAGAATATAAAAAGATGTATTTCAAATTTGTTAATACAATAGTTGTAAGAATTTGCATCAAAAAAACATTTTTCACATTTTTAGTAGCACATTCATAAGTATACAAAGTCTTTTGGACTATTAATATATTGAAAATGAACAAATTATCATTTCAAATATGCTGGAAATGTTTAAAAATCATTATGTAATTGGCTGAACAGGTTCATTCAACTACTAATCTTTTGTTTTTTTTAAATTATATAGATTTGTCAACATGTTTATGAGGTTGTTGACATTTTGTAAATTAATTAAATGGGGTTACTTATCTTTTTTTATCAGTGTGAGATGGGAAAACAATTAGAAACCAGGAAATAAAATAGTCATTTTGCTATATTTCATGGAGAATAATCCAATATGTAAAAAACCAACAAAATATCTCTCAGTGCATTTTTTCATGAATATATTTAAATAAATTGAAAGTAAAAACTTTTAGAAACATTTATAGAGGTGTGTAGTTTTCAAAAAAAGCTATGGCATAAAATCACAAGTTCTGGTCCAAGAGATAAATACATGTAAAGGAGTTTTGTGTAAGAAAAGGCAATGCCCTCCGATTATTATCTTACTAAACAAGTGACACAGTACATCATGATTTTTAAAAAAAGGCCAATTTTGAAGCTTATGAAGCCTTTGGTCAGTACATACTTCAAACTGTAGTAGTACACAACATTATTCAGTTGTAAAAAAACAAAAAATAGGAGTAAAAATAAAACTAGAACATGTTTATTGCCTTTATTGAAAACTTCAAGGTGCATGCTCTCTAGGAATATAATAAGTTCTTGCCGTCAATTTTTATCTCTATGTTTGTGACAAAACCTATCGTGATCTATGTTTGTGACCAAAATATTCTTATTAAAGATCTTTTACATGAGTCAAATAAAAAGTTAGTAAAAAATTCCAAACACACCAAAAATGATACAATTCAAAGTCCCTTCTACACTCATTTTCTGTAATTTAATAAATAAAAAAAAGATCACCCTGTTATTTATGTTGAAAGTTAACATATCAAAACAGTTTTTTATGTTTGGATGTGGTGTCATAAGTACTGGAATAATATATTTATGTTCCATACAAAGACTAAACCTTTGAGATAAAAATTATGTAATGATATACTAAAATATTTTATATATTTATCCATGTCTAATAAAAACAAATTGTTATGTATTTTGATGTCTTTAAATTGTATGTGTATCAGGGTACTTTTTTTCAGCTGTTTTTGAATTTCGATTATGGTTTTCATGTGGTAAAAAATATTTTAACAAGAACTTAATTGTTCCCAAATATATCTTTGGGTCACACATTTACATCAAAGTTTGAAGAGGGAAAACATACTTTCTTAAGTCAACTACGATTAAAATAATTTATTGTAATAATTCGCATAAAAAAACTTTTATAGACATTTTTCTAACTGTAATAAATTTATTATTAAAGCTCTTTTCTAACGACATCCTGAGGAAATAAATGAAAAAATTACTTAGGGTTTTTTATTTGTTTTTGTTTTTTATGATCCGCGTAGAGTGCGTATCTTTTTTTAATTTTTTCATAAAGAAAATAACGAAATATTTTGTGAAAATTTCCTAAGATTTTTCTCTCATTCGCTAAATAGGGCGACTTTAAAAAATGTATATTTATTATAGGTTGACAAAATGTCTACAAAAAAGATTTTAGAAAAATATTTATCTGTTATAGGGTGCATCGAAATTATGCGTTATGTTTAACATAAAAAGTTTTGAAAAAATGCTTCTAGAGTTGAAGAATCTTACAATTCTGTTTACCACGTTATATAAATTTTACCGATTGTAACTTGTATTTGCAAATTGTAAAAATTAAGAAATGTTGCTAGTTTTTAAATCCCCAATGCCCTCATTTTCCCTAATCTATTAAATATTGCAATATGATAAATTAATATTATGAACGATTGGTTCCATTAAATATAAATTGTCATTTTTGGAAAACAAATTCTAGATTTAAAGAATCTGACAACTATGTTTATGTGTAAAATAACTTGTACAAATTAAAAGGATAAGTTAAATTTTACAGGCGGAATTTATATAGAATATTCAAATAAGAACCATACATATTTTTAACATTGCGTTCTGTATAACACATAACGTCATCTTTTGAAAACGGTATGTAGACTTGAAAAATCTAAAAACGCTATAAACACGTAGAATGACTTGTAAAATCTGTTTTTCAAGTTGAAATTTGTAGAAGTAAATTATACAAATTTTGAAGAGTTCATTTTTACAACCCCATTCTGCATATTTTTTCTTTGCATTAATAACATTCCTATGATATAAATTGTTATTCATAAGAATAGGTTCTGGTTAACTTCAAACGTCAGCTTCCAGAGTGGAAGAATAAAAAAAACAGTTTAGGTATAGAATGATTTGTAAAATCATTTTGTACAAGTTAAAACTTTTATAGGGAAATTTTATAAATTTAAAGGAGTGTTAATTTTTACACGCCAAACGTGTTCATTTCCCCCATCTCTAATCATTAATAATAAGTTTTATATTAAATACCTGAACATTATTAACAAGCTCAGATCAAGCAAATTTTTTTCCTCATAAGGACCTGAAACTTTTTGAATCCGAATAAAATAAATACACAATCCTTTTAGAACGTTGTTGTGTGGTCTTGAAAAATTATTTTTGTCTTTTTACTCATAATTATCTAGATGTGTGACCTAAAGATGACATTGGGAACAAAATTATTTTGCAAAGCTTATGTTCAGCACTGCCCAGCATCAAAATACGAAAAAACCTAAAAAAACATTACCCCATTATTTATAACATACAAATATCATCGTTTCTAGATGTAATAAAAGAAAGTGAGTGATAATGAACAGTTGTTGGACCCCTGATGGTCTATGGTATGAATATTGCATTTAAAGCCTCCCTCCCTCTTTTTAGTTCTTCTAACCCCAACTGCAGTATCGTATTTATGTTGGTACAATGTTATATAAAGAAAAAATAAACTTGTTTCATTAGAAATAAAATGACCTAGAACCAACATTATCATTCTACCACTAATAATAAGAGCCATTTGTAATTACAGTATATGGACATTTATAGTGTACAGTATAAAAATGCTATGTAGAAAAAAGGAGAAGACAATAACTAAGGGTTAAACGTTGGCTAAATTGGGGTAAGTGTAAATTTAAAATGATAGTGCTATTTTGGTAAAATCAAAATATGAATTCTTCTGTTTAAAAAAAATTATAACCTGAGGACAAAATTGATCAATATGTCCTCAAAGCTCAAAGTTTGTAGTTATAACCTATGTATGATTTTTAATTTTCTAAAGCTGTTATCATTAATGTTTAATTATTGCGAAATAAACATGTAAGGTTAATGTAATAACTTATGAACGAGAAAGAGTAACATTGAGGGCTTGCAGGGAATTTATAAGTTTAAGCCCTTGTTGGACTAGGTGTAGAAATAAGGATTGATATGGGAGTAAATCTGTTTTAAATTTCCTTGCTATATGATAATTTACATTTGTTTTTATTATTTTCCTCTCAGATGATCTAAGGTAACATCATGACCCCTAAGCTGCTCTCCACCCAAGCATTTTTCAAACTTTGAGGATTACCACGATCATTTACGTTTTATTTTATTTTTACATACTGACAGAAAAATAGCCTTAAGATAAAGGAAATACAATAATATACTGTTCCGTATATAGAAAGATATAAACCTGGAATTACTCTGAGGTAGATCCTCAACTCTACTACGAACCAACCAAGAACTTACGCTTCGATCTTCCTAACTAATTCTCATTGGTACTCTCAGTCTTTCATGAGCACATGTAGTGGATTATTAATGTATAGTTAGATATTTCCAATAAAAGAAATATTTGATATTGGTAACAGCTTTAGAAATTTAAAAAAATATATTTTTTGTTCTGTATTTCTTTACTACTTTACTATCAAAATATGGCAATTTACTATCTTAATTAAAAATAAAAACATATAATCCACAATCAAAGTCAATTTAAAACGATACAATATAACAAAATAAGTACTAATTATAAGAAGGTTATTGAAATAAAATATGAACTACTAAAAAAATCAAACTTAATTTTGATACAACATTAATATTGTTCAAGTTGCAACTCAATTATATATGTTAATGTCAATATTTTGACGTAATGGCACTGAAGTATAAGTTTAAATACAAATTAAATAAAGTACTCTTTAATACGTCAGTATCCCAGTATTACTATTGTTCCTGTATATTAAAAAAACAAAACAATGTTTATACTTACAAAAATATCAATTGATTTTTCACAAATTATTTTTATGTTGTAATAACGTACAAGCTTATACATCAATCAGTGTAAAAATAAACTTAAATTAAAAGCACACTTAATTGCGATAAAAAAAAAAATTATATTTATCGCAATAGATGATATTTTTGAAGTATATATTCAATCTTTGAAATAATAAATATGTGATTAATATTTTATAATAGTAAAGATATACTTTATTTCCACATATCATTTTTATGCTGTAGTACCACATAATCTAAGGGTTTAAATGAAAGCTATATTAATAAAAGTACTGTAATAACTCACTTAATGGATTGGACATAATGAATGTATATAAAGACATTACCCCCTCGAAAAAGAATGCATATTGTTATAAAAGATAACAATATATTTATATATAACAGGCCTTTCAACTATTTAGATATTTAATATAAAACCTTTTAGTTCATTTTTTCCCAAGGTATGAATTCAATATCCTTTATGTGAGTCATTGTAAAGATTTCCTTAGAGAAACTTACCTACAGATTAAAAAATATATTTTGATGAATAACTTGTTATTTTGAAGTAGACATTTTTATTACATATAAATATTTATAAAAATCCTGCTTGTATGTAACGCAGATTAGTTTTTCAAGGTAAACTATGAAACGTGATTACTAATTACTCTTTAACATAGAAAATAAATACTTTACTGAGCTGTTTGTAACCTATTCCGATATTATTTGTCGATTTTTTTTTCACCAAATGTTTAAAGTTTAAAGTAGCACTAATTAATTTTTTTATTCACAAATTAACCAAAAAAAAGTATTAAATACCAAATAAACGAGTGAAGAAATATTTTGACCAGTAATTTTGGTACCAATAATTTTGAAAAGTATATTTTTGCCTCCGATAATTTTGTTTCAAAGACATATTCGCCACTTTTTATGTTTTTAAATGATCGCATTGAACTTCACTGCTGTATTTTGATCGGATTACTTATATTACTAGGAAAGGAAGAAATATGGAACATAGTGATGAAATTATTACTACAACAGAAAAGTTCATATCAATAATATAAAAACATGTAAAAAGGGTTAATATGTCATGCATTAAAATCTCGTCGAGACAAAATTACCAGCGGAAAAAATGTAGGTGGAAAAACTACCGGCGGGAAAAAAGTTTGAGGCAAAATTACCTTCTGACAAATAATTATAGATATATTGGATAACCTGTTTTAAATACAAGGAATGCCAAGGTAAGTTATTACAGTGTAAAATATTTAACATTAAAAAATTGTTTATCTTTTAGTAATAAAATAATCTGAATATTGGCAGAAACTTGTGCAAGTTACAATATGCCAAGATATTAACTTTGCTATAACACCATCATTTGACTTGTGGAACTTTATTTGGCCCGATATGACCTTTCAAATAGAATATATCAAAGTAATACTCTTTCATTTTAAAAATAATATAAACAAATTAAAATTAAATGTTTTTCAATGTTTAAAAAAAATAAATGCTAATTAAAATATATTATTAAATTATATTTTTATGTGTGAATTTGTGTAAACGATTATTTAAAAAAATATATTTTAATGACGATGATTAATAAATGGAGAATAAATTTTTTTATTATTTCTGTACCGGTCCTTATCAAGCGGAAATTGATTAGATCACTGCAAAAGTACAAGTTCTGTTGTATAAATTTAAATACACAAGAAACAATTGGCTAAGGATTTTAGTGTAATACTGAAGAATATTGTATTTAATATCCTGAAAAATTAAAAAAAAAAATTTCTAAAACAAGAAAAGGTGAAAAAAAATAATAATAATTGGAGATGGTGTTTTTATAAAATTTTTAGAAATATATTTGTTCCTATTTTTCTAAAAAAATTTAATTTTTAAATTTTTTCCCCACAAAAAAAAGTAAGTTTATAAATTTTATGTTGAAAGAAATTCTGGAAACCAAGCCATACTCCCCAAATATTATCCTACACACCCCTTGATTATTATTCTTATAACTTTACTAGCCTATTATACCGACAACAACGACAAATCTGTTGATACACAAATAAAGAGTTACATAAATTTTATGTTTAAGCCAAAAATAAATAGTTGGAAACTGAAAAAAACAACACAAATAAATTATATTTTTCTATAATTCATTCATTAACGATTCGACAATATACCAAAATAATAACCTAAATTTATTGAGTAATTAAAATATATAATAGCTTGAGCTAATAATTATATTCTCTCAGTGGTCCTAAATCAATCAATCTTTTTTTCAAAGTTATGACGACCGGATGTAGCGTTTGGGATTTACACATTATTTGAAAAAAGTGGCAATATGAAGAAGTACATCAATAAATAGGAAAAAAGGATTTCCATCGACGTGATTGTAGAAAATTGCGGAGTTATTATAGATTTCATATCCTTATTTGATATAAAGATTGTTTCAATTATTTTTTAACCCTCTGTTAGTGAACTTGGATAATTTTTGGTCAGGGTCGGTACACTAAATACACAATTTGGTACACACCGAGGTACATCCTTTGCAGTAAATTGTTCTGTACGATATAATTGTAAAATGTTCTTAAATATAATTAATGTAGTTGCTCAAGCTTTTTCGATGATTTATTCTTTAATAATTCATTATTTTCTGTACAAATAAATTATTCTTAAATATGACTAACTTTTCTAAGAAAAACAAAAGTTGGTATAATGTAAATACGTATTATATAATACATGAATTCATGAATTTATAATTCTTTTGCAAAAATATTATCTTGTTTTCATTTTCTAGTAATAAACAAGACGGATTAGCAGTCACAATATTGTTATCGATTTTGTAAAAAATCAGACCAATGCAATTGCTACGGTTTCTTTATACGTGTATCTTATGCCAAATAAAGAATGATAATAAAAAAATAAACATAATTTTATATATTCACAGTATTTTATATTTCATAACATATATACGTAGCATACCGAGAGTAAAAACTTATTGAATTTTAAGGGTCGTACAGAACCAAACCGTGGTACAATCCCGTACCGTACCAGTACTAGATATTATACACCCTGAGATTTATAAAAGTGCATTTCATTCCCATGAATCTACATTTTATCGTTAATACTTTTCAGTATGCTACTGAAGCAAAAAATATAATTATATGAAACTATTTAGTTATTTTGCTTGCGATTTTTAGGGATATTTAGACATTTTTAATCGAATTTTAGGGATTTTTTTCTTTCTGAAAAGTCGTTTCATTTGATTTTTTTGATGGACTGAGGCATACAATGGTAGTTACAAAACTATGATATAGTAGCCATTGTTTTATATAATACACGTGACCTCATCAAAAACGTATGGATACTAGTTCAATTCCAAAAAGTTTGCAAGTAATGATTTTTTTTTTTAATAATTTATCCTAAATAAAATCTTAATATTTTTACTATAAAAAAAAATTATATCTTGTTGAAACACCAAAGTAATGTTTATATAAGAATGTGCTGTTTTAATGGGCGTTTCGAGGACCACCATCTAAGCCATCAGCAAGTCTGAGACGTTGGAGAGGAAGAAAATCTCTGCCAAATATGCCGAACTGGACCCGAAAGAGTTACGGAAAATAGACCATGCTAATCCTTTCAGGTTGATGAGGGCCTATGCTAGATATCTTGGGGTTAAACACTTGACCATCCAGAGAGCTATCAAAAAGCTTGGTGGACAGGGCCTTGTTAAGGTAGGGGGCCACCTTTGACAATAGCAATGAAAGAAACCTATCTCCTTAGTTGCAAGTCACTTTTGAATTAGTCTTTTGAGTTCTTTTTAACTCTTTTTTGACGCTTTTGCCCCCTCCAGCCTTGATGTTAACTCCCTCGACACACCTTTTTGGCACATGTACAGGGAAGGCCTGCAAGAGGGTGCATCAGACCCCCCCCCCTCCCCAGTAAAAATAATTGCATTGGCTGTATGATAAAAATGTTCCACCCAAAATAGTGACACACCGAATGAAATATTTTTAAATTAGAATAAATTTTACTGCTGCCACATTAAGTATTTTAAAATTATAATATATGGTTATTTTAGTATGGATAGCAACGCTAAACATTCATGCTTTTCTCAAGTATTACGTGTTAAACATTATTATAGTTAACTTGCACTTAATCGATAAAATGTTGTTTTAATTTAAGTTATTATGAAATACATGGTTACTAATCTAGAAATATTGATTTAATGGCTTACAAGAGTAAAATGAAAGCAATTACATCACTTCAGTGGGATTCACAACTTATGGGTACTATTATGGATCAAACCCCCATGATTTTAACAATGGTTTTATTTCGTTATGGTGGTATAGCAAAAGTGTTTTACCGCATAAAAAATAATTTCGTAAAAGTTTCATAAATTTTGGTTAACTTTTACCAGGTACACATCAATGTAAAAAAATTGAAATATTACAATTTTTATGTCCATAAACAAATTAAATGAGACAAAAGTAATTTAAATCATAAGAAATATATTTCCAGCCTATACTTTCTTGCATAATACATTAGACATAAAACAGTATTATTTGTTATCGATGTTAATAAAAAAGAACTAGAATTTTATTTTTTTGAAGGTCAAAGTCCAAAATAAATAAGTCAAAGGTAAATACAGCTACTCATGTTTACTCACTATTACATTAGCTTTTTCTTGCGTAATCCTATCTGTTTCTACTACTTGTAAAACATTCTGAAAATGTTAAGAAATTAGTCTTTAAGTCCAGCCGTGTAAAGAAGAGCCAGAAGATGCATGAAAATAAATATGCAAGTGTCGTAGACTGCATTATGTCAATTGGAAAACGTGGTTTCCCAATACCTGTACCAATGCAAGATGTATGTATGCACTGTTTATCATTGAGTTTCTATTCATTAGTATGCGCCTCTTAGCCATATTTTGTCGCTCTCTTGATGGAGTGAAATCACTGAAGAGGGCAAGTGGTTACATTTCTGGTGTTAAATACCACATTTCACGAGACAAAGCAGATATGGGACGCTAAGACATGGTTACCAAATACTGCTGGGATTTTTGCACTGACACAAGTCATTCCAAAGAGCATCCAGGGCTGGGGTACATGATGTATTGCACTATAAACTGTAGATAAAAATACAAAATTGACAAAGACGAGTAACCTTTCACTGTGATATTTGAAATAAATGGTTCCAGTTGACAAAGATAATATATTGTGTTATAAAAGAACAATTTTGATTAAAAACAGTAATTTCAAACATCAGCAAGCCTTGTGCACTGCACCAAGACGTTTGAGGCAAAAATCTTTGTTGGTGAGGGCAGTTAAATACAACACTCACAAATCATAAAATTCCTTCTTATCATCTCGCTAATGTTGTGTAGGAACTTTTGACAAACTGAAGTGCTTAATTTCTATATTCTTGTCTCATAGTCTTAATTTCATCAATTAACTAAGATCAAAGAGTGTCAGCTTCTCTTTGCTGAGGCAGCTCACACTTTCAAAAATGTTTGAAATTTTTTGAAAGAGTATACTTCTCGTGATTTCGACGGTTCTACTTTCAGGTCTTTGAATATTTGTGTCAGCATCATCTCAACAATATGATGACGACGTGCTGTCCAAAGTCCCAACCGTCCTAAGACCTATTGAAAAAAATACTAGCCACAGTAACACAGTCTGTGTTAGAGGTATTTGTCTCAAACACCCTCGATGGAACTGATTTGCTACATTCCATAGTTTCAGTATTTCCATGCTTTTCTCAGTTATAATTTTTCATGAGAGTCGGTCAGTGCCTGTTTTGTAAGATGGAATTCCAAGGAGCTCAAATCACATCGCTGATGAATACACTCAGCCGCTCTTTATTAACAATCTTATTTGGGAAAGTACCCGTAAGTTTTAAATCCCACTGAAGTGATACAATTTCATTCATTTAGCTTTCTTAAGCCATTAAAGACATATTTCTAGCTTAGTAACCATGTATTTCTTACTAATTAAAATTAAAACAACATTTTTATGAGGACGTGCAAGTTAACAATAATAATATTAAACACATAATTCTTGAAAAAAAATAATGAATTATTAGAGTTGCTTGGCATAGTAATATTACTATATACTATAACATTCTCATTTCAGAATGATGTGGCACCAGAAAAATGTATCGCCTTGAAGCCATCATTACCGCTAAGGGCAATTACATTAATGATTAAGAGAGCACAAACAAACGTCTATTTGTAGTATTAATTTAGTTGAAATTCAGTTACTAATTAATAAATGATTTATTGTTGTAGTTAAAAATTCAAAGTGTTCAGAGTTTAAAGGACCACTCAGTAAAAAAAGAAAAAAAATTATGTACCTAACAACAAAATATAGAACAATAATACAGTAAATTAAAAACGATATTGGGACTAAATTAAGTGGTATAAAGTAAATGAAAGGTGACTAATTTTTTTTGTATTTCATTTTGTCCCAGAAATTTGAATACAAAGTATATTATTGATCGAAATATGGTTATTAAATATTGGATCGTAGTACAGAAATATTGTTTGTGTAAACAAAAATTTGGACATTTTGTTTAAGTTTTTTTTTCGTGTAAACAAACCAATTATGTTTTTTTCTTTGCAGTTTCAAATGCAATTAAACACACAAGGAGGGTGGAAAAAATCAAATAGTAATTATATTAATTATAATTATTTACTTAGTTTCAAGAAAAGTGCAAAATACAAAAAAAAACAGAAGTATTCCAATTTAGTACAAAAGGTAAAAAACAAACATCGTACATAGTTATTATTTTGAGTATTGATGAATACAAGATAAATTATTCATGAGAACTAAAATGCACTAAGTGCGTATGTAAAAATGTTTTATGAAATTCTGATACAATACAATTTTAACAATTATCTTATATTAATCGTACATTTTGAAGGTTGCTCGCTTTGCCTTTAAAAAAAAAACAATAAAGATATGCTAAATGAGCTTAATAATGTGTTTTATATACCTTAAATATTTAGAAAATATTCATATTTTGTTCCCCCGATTCAAAAGTCTCGCTCTCACCTTTTCGTCGGACTGTACAAAATATATCACAAGAGTTGTAAGATACGAAACCGAAAGGAGCCTTGTAAATTTGATAATTTGAAGAGTTGTTTGAGAACAGCTGATCTTCTATATCAAGTTTTTTGTCAGTCCTAATTAATTCGGTCCACTTTAGTACAGTCTTTAGATCGGTTCTATCAGTCCTTGGGATCTGGCATTTGGACTATCAGTACTAGAACTGATTATAAAAAAGAAAAGATATAGTTTAGTTACGTCATCAAGAACCGAGCTTTATAAGCTTTATAACTGAATTGGACTAGACCGAATGGAATTGCACCAGGTCGAGCATGAATCAGATAGGACTTTAGCCCAAAATAAGGACTGATAAAACACTATCTTAAATCTTTAATTAAATTAACTGTAAGCAGCAAAGAGAGGGCACTATATGAATAAAACCCAAATCTCACTTTGTATCTACGGAAGACATAAATATGAATTCAGGTTTTTTTGGTTTTTTTTTACAATATAAATTCCAATAATGTCAAATGTTTTTTCAAGCGTTTCTTTTTTTTTTGTAGATATGACACTTTTAAAAAAAACAAAATATTTTGAGAATCTTTTTTTATAAAATATTTATTAGTGATTCGATTATCAAAAATATTTAAATATTTATCAGATGACTAATATTTAACGTTGTTCATTCGTATAACATCTCCCAAAGTTTTGATTTAGCTCAGAAACAAAGTTTTTTCGCCATTTTGCGTAAAATGATACACATGTTCTGGAGTAAGTTTTGAATTAAATAATGCATAACCAATTAATTGTAAACGAGAATAGTTTTTAGAACACTAATCCTTGCTTTCTTTTATTTTCTGGTGAACCATATGTAAAAACATATCGATCGATAATTTATTAATAATTTATATTTGAAACTAATGTTTATGTTAAAGAACAAAATCCACTTATCCCAATAATTATACATAAATATACTTCAATTAAAGAGCTACGATTGGAGTATCTTGTATGTATATGAAATAATATTAACCCTTTAATGTTGTGTTTATCCACCTCAAAAACTGAATTATTATTTTAGTATCTTGTGTGTATCATAGTGTAGCTCTACTTTCTTTGTAAATTATTAATTTATCAAATACATAATTATTTCACTTGCTTTCAATACATGATTAGTTTTGATTTATTTATTCTAGGTTGATCCCTTCTTTATTGAAAAAAAAACTAAAGAAAAAAGAACTGGATTTAAATTACTCCCCCCATCCAAAAAAAAATAAATAAATACATATGATAAATAGTTGAACGTTTTTTATAATTATGTCATTTACATTGGGATCATTGTTTGTCTAACAATTCTATTCACTTGGCACTTGTAAAAATCAATTTAATTCCTGCAATGAGTAAGATATCGAAAAAATTAAATGCTCTTTAAATAATCTTGACAAAATTAATTTCAGGTTTCAAGAAGTTATAATTTATTATTCTTATAATAAAAAGATTACATTTATATTTTTTGGTTAAATTTTCAATGAAACATTAATTACTTTATGCAAATTTTGGGAATGAAATTAGTACCCATCAATATTGATGAGGTGGTGTCTACAATATAAAATAATAGCTTCAATTTTGTTGTTAACGTTGTACGTCTATGCCCTCACATTGAAAAAAGGCAGATCCAATATAGAAAAAGAAAAAACTATTTTGAAGCAAAACTAAAAAATTAAAATAAATTAACCTCTATTAAAAATTGCTAAATATACAAAACAAGGTACTATGAAGATAAATAAAGAATTACAAATAATGTGGTTTAATTTTAAAGAAGCATACTAAAAAGTATTTGCAATAAGATATAGATTTAAAGGAATAAAAAGTATTTTCTATAAATCTTGGATTTATAATATCCCAGTTCACTAACAAAAGAATTTTGTATTGTCTTTTATTTTCTACCCAAACCATATACAAGAAAAGAGATATTGAACGAAAATGGGAGCTACTTTATTTTGTATAAAACCTATCTTGCATAACATAAATTTAAAAAATAAAGGGAGATTTTCTCCTACATTTATTTTAGATTATATATTCACACTTAAAAAATATATTAGTAAAAAAATACTCAATTTTTCAATTATGTTTATAGTTTCATATGTGACAACCAATAAGAGAAAATAAAGTTATATATTAAAGAAGTTTCAAATTTAATTATAGGATAAATATAAGTTTTTAAAGAGAATTAGCAAAGTTTTAAAGTAGTGGCTATCAAATTGAAATACTTGAGCTTTCCTTACTGATACGCAGCAGTACTTCATAAATTCAATATTCTTTATTCCAACTTCCGGGTGTAAAAAAAGTACTGAGACCTGCCGTTAAGTAGTCATCAAAATACTCATAATTGATCAGGATAATGTTGTACAAAGAAAATTTTATTCTAAATATTTTTTACTCAAAAAAATACACATTCATCATGAATCTGGTCACCATCACCCTCAATGACAGCCTCCAACCGCCTCTGAAACCCCTTGTACACATTGGCAACGTATTGTTTTTATTATCATCCACTGCTGGTTAACGAAGATTTTTAAGGCATCTATATTCGAGTGGTAGACATTGCAAGCCTTCTTCTCAATTTGCCACCAAATGGAGTAATCTAGTGGATTCAGATCTAGGTTCTTAGGGGGCTAAAGGTTCTTGTACCAGAAGTTCATGTTGCCACCCATCAACTAATGTTAAACATTAGTAGTATAGGTCAGAGTCCCGTCCTGCTGAAATACGTACATGACCTTGTTGGACTTGTTAATAGTCTTGGTAATCTATGGGACCACATTTTCCTTCAATAAATTCAAGTAGTCGGTTTAGCTAACCAGTATGCAACTGTAAACCAAATTGATAGGTATTTTTTTCTCCAGTTCATGCTACATCCCCAAACTTCATCATAGAGGCCGGATATTTGTTCTTGGTGACCGACCTAATACTGTTGTCAACCTTGCCAAAGCATACAATCCGATGATTTTGCTTGTTGTAGACGGGATCAACGGTAATGGTATTTTCATCAGAGAAAAAAATTACAGTGTTGCTGTTGTGCTTCAGATCATTCAAGAGTTGTTGACATCGCTGAAAACGGACTTTTTGATGACGTTGGGATAGGAGTGTCCTGCCAATTCTTCTAAGCGACCTTATTACAGCCTTTAGGAAGGCCTTGCATACAATAGAACGATGCACCTTCTTCTTCTAGGTGTTATTTGACATTTTCATCGTTGGGTTGACCTTAAAGGTCTCCATGATGTCTTCAAGCTTCACTTTGGAGGGTCTTCAACTCTGGGGTTTGTCCTTAAGGTTGTCCCCATCAGCCAAATTTCTGACCCAACAGTCTGTGGCCTAATATATAAATAATTTATGTTTACAACATTTACATCAATCAAAGGCTTAGAATCTAAGCTATTAAAAAATAATCAGAACTTTAATATATAATAAACAATACTTATTGAGGGCTGTATTTTTAGAAGGTCACATTACTTTTTCTATATCTGGTACTTTTTTAGATTATGAATTAAAAATAAAAACATTAAAAGTTAAAAAAAGTCAATTTGCTCATTTATGCTTACATGAGATGGATAAAACACCCAGGAAAATACATATGTCAGGATTCGAAAAGACGTAACCGATGGTTAAATATTAATATACATTCACATTTTTGCAAACAATGTTGCTTATCATGTAAGTTTAAAAAAAAAATTGAGCTATTATTTAGAATTTAATAGTTCTTACAAACAAATGTATATACTTCTTTAGATTACCATTAAAAAACATCTAATTTACTTTTAATATAATGTCAGCTTATGTATCTTTTATGTATGGGATGCAGAAGCTAATATTTGCGAAATTTAATAATTTCAAATTGCAATACTTTTATCATAAGAGTATTTTACAAAATTATGTTCATATATAGCTTGCTTCATTAATTGTGACCAGGTTTGGGAACAATCATAAACTAAACACGAGAAAGAACCTTAGGACAGGTCTTCTGAACGTATTCCTAGGACATCTGCTTCCAGTTCTCCATCATGCCTACCTTCAGCTCGCTCACATTGATATGATATGTATTAACATTCTTGATCTCTAAAACAATTCATACAAGGTACTCCAGATCTTTAGATCTAGTAAGAATTTAGCTATAAATGCAGGTTTGATCTATGTAGTGGTACACATTTTATTATTTTCAATCTGGAATGACATTGGTTCAAAATCACACAGTAGTACAATAAGACATTTATCTCTCAACAAAGTAAGCTAAGAAAGATAAAACAAGAAAATAAGATTCTAAATTTTCTGAAGGCCAACAAAATTTGCATGCAAAGGTTGTTTTTTCCTGATAAAATTTTTTCCACCGTTTATGCCATTGTGAATTAGTATAATATCCGCTACATCACAAACAAACATCCAGACAATGGCTCAGCTTCAGTGAGAGATGTCTTCAGAACAAAAATCTAGTGGCCAACACAGGTGAAGTCTACCATCCCATTTTTGTGGAGAGGAAGAAGCGGCTTAATATAGATGCTTATATCGAACTTCTGGATAAAAAATTGCTACCTTGGGCCAATGAAAATTTTGAAAACAACTTTGATTTCACTCAAGACGGAGCTCTATGTCTATGTGCCGCTAAGACACAGGTCTTTCTGAGAAACAACTTTCAGGACTTTTGTAACTTCAACATGTGGTGGTCCTCCTATCCATGTGTGAACCTCTCAGACTACTCATTCTATATATAAAACGACCTGAGTTAAATTAATAAAGTAAAAATTCGATAGACGACGAAAAATTGTTAGCAAGTAGTTTTTTAGTCATGTAATTTGATTAACGTAATAAAAGACGTATTGGAATATACAACGAGCAAAACTATATTAAGTTATATATAAAAGTTAATTAAACACTTGATAAAAATTTAGTTTTTTCATCATATTTGATTAAATTATGACTACTTAACTTAATACAAAGAATGTGTTATTAACCCTTGTATAATGTTAAAGATCCATTTGACCCATTCTTTTTTTTTTTTCGTCGATCAAGGTTCTAATTTTACACGTTTTACTTTATGAATTTATTGAATTTTTCTAATCTTGGGTCAAATACTACATAGTTAAGATTTGTAAACTAACAATCGTCATAAAATTCCTGTATCGTTTTTTAATACAAAGATTTTGTAACTAGACTATAACACCCCACAATGTAATACCGATATATTGGACTATTTTAATATTTACATTGTATCTGTATTGAATAAAAATGCTTTATGGGAGTGTTTTAATTTTAGCCAGGGAATGCTTAATACATAAAGTACTTACGCTTACATAAATGAATGGTGGATTTGTTAGGACTTATGTAGTCCTTCAAAAGATAAATTCGAGATATGATTTATTAATTATCAATGCTTGTCAAGTTTGTTTTCCATTAATATCACTCATTTTCTTAATACAGTCATCTTGTTAATATTACCTAACCCGGAACAAATAGATGACTAAAATATTTGTTATTTAAATAAATGTGCCTCTCGAGAGTCAGCCGTTTTCATCAAAAAATCATTAATCAACAAAATAAGTATTGAATCCATCCTAATGATATGAATCTAATAGATTCAAAAAAAAAAAAAAAAAATGCATTTAGGGATACATATGTATAGTCATCTTTAAAATATTGGATCGGGAAAAAAACGTTCTTATGATATCGGATTAGAAAATATTTTGACATTTGATAATTATTACGGGTACAGAAATTTCACATGGAATACAAATTCCACAAAACTTATCTACATGATGTTAATTTTTTGTCTGCCAATTATGTGTTTAAGTATTTGACTGTCAATCAATTCCAAAGATCAAAGTATGTATCGATGAGAAGCATAGTTTTATTTTTCTTTATTTCTCATTATATTATCTCTTTATCATATGCAACAAAAATATGTTTTGGAACTTGGAAGCAAAAACTAATGATGGAGAACAAGAAGTGCAATATCATTTAGAGTCTGAAATTTAATTGATTATCAAGAAAATAAAAAAGGTGGTTTACTGTTTTGAGAGGGTTTATAGAGTATACGTCAAAATGACACGTAACAAAACCAATGTATTAGATTTTTACGAAATACAATGATAAAAAAAAAATACTAATTAATTTATTCTTATATTACATTATATCCTTATATTGCAGTATAAAGTATAAAACCCTTCAGGGTAGATATCATATTTATTTTTAAAACTGAATCATACCAGTAATATATATTAATTTTTACAATTTTCCTTCATAAAAAGGTGTGTATTAATGTTTCTAATAAAATTTTGATATACATAAATAATATATTTACAAAAAAACAAACTATATAATTTCAATAATACCGCTAAAGGTGATGATTTATTTACTAAATTAAAATTATTTATCTAATGATACGCAACAATCATTTACAATACAGTACAAAAATATTTTATTGAATTATTAAAAGAAAAATAACGGATTAATTTGATGTTATCAAAAACGCAACCTCGAAAAGCTTTCTTTTTTTTATATTTATTACCGATCACATATTACAAAAATAGGCAAAAGTTTTAACATACAGTCTAATTTTTAAAGGGATATATTTAGGGAGGTACTTTTCTGAAGTTATATTATAATATTTAGTACATGAAAAAACAAAAAAAATAATCAAAACCCCATAAAGGCTTTGAAGTTTGGCGTAATCCACTCTAATTGCTGTAATATATTTCAATAATTTTATTGAACTAAAAAATTAAGTTATTGGATTTTGGAAAAAAATGTTACTATTCATCAATTTTTTTTTTAAAGAATATGTATAAAAAATTGTCATTGATTAAATTAATTTTCATTGTTTCATCGATATATACAATAATTTTAAATTATAACTTTTAGAAAAACGGCAAATATTTTATTAAGTCTAAAATGTACGGTCAACAATACATTTTGAAATGTTTTGGGGGTCATTGATGTTGCACAAGATCATTTTTTAATTATTTCCATTTAATTATTACAACTTTATATTATTCAAATATGATATGGTAACAAATTGAACATATCCACAGTGAATTAAGAATAGTAAATGTAAGAATATATTGTTAACTTTGTAAATATCTTATTGTTAACCAAATTTTATAGACATTTCAAAGATATTTGATTTTCTAATGCAAAAGGGTAAAATAGAGTTTAAAAAAAGTATGTGAACCTGACATTTCCTGATAGTTTTTTTTTTTTTTTTTAATATAACCAGGGTATTCAAAGATTTGACCTCTTGAATGCAATATCAGCTGTAGATAGAGGAATAAGTAATTGAAAGTAAGGGGTGTGGTGTATATTTTACTGGTCCGTAGTGAATCTTTTGTTCAAGGCTGGCAACTCATGAAGACCAGAAAAAATTTATATATGTATTATTTTTAATTCATTTCTCATATTGAACCAGTGTATGTTTATTTTTGAGAGGAGAAGCTAGAGTATGCCTGAATAGCGACAATAGGCCTCACCTCTCAGTCATATAAAGTAAATTATTTACAACTGTCCTTATTAATTATTGCCTTGAATCTGTTAGTAAACATACTTTTTTTGACGTAGTTCATGAACATAGGTTAAAAGTTTACCAAAATATTTAAGGAATTTTATTTCTTGATACACAGTTGACATATATTCAAAATTTCGCCAATTAATCTTGACAACATTAGATTTTGGCATCAACTATGATAATCTGTGATTATTATAGTTGTAACGTAATAATTTCCTTTTTCAAGAAAAACATCAATAAAATATTAAGTCTTTTGACACTATAATTTACTCCTAAATATTGCTGATATTGAGTGTGATATATAAAATAACAGCGGATAATACATTTGTACTAACAAATATACTTTAATTTGAAAAAAAGAAATAGACAAAACTACAGAACGACTTACAAATAAATAAATTAATCAAGTTCACCAAATCTAGATTAAAAATTGTAAAATTTACGGCTCATTTCAAGAAAGTACATTTTTACAACACCCAAAGTTTCATTTATTCTGAAAGATGCTTCAAAAGCATATTAATGCTGCTTCCAGTATTAAAATCTAAAACCCACGATCATTATTGTATATTGCTGTCTTTTCTTTCAATAGGGGAAATAAAAAGAAATGCCTAAAATCAGTTGATATTTTGCAGTTTGGTAAACATTTTTATTTACAATTCTGACTTTGTTGTAATTTGTTTTTTTAAGGTTTAAGCCTTTCAAACACGTTTTTGAGGCATATACTTTTTCATGATCTCAAAAACAGTTCATTCTACCTCAGTGGACTCATTTTTTGTATCCATACATTTTTACGAGTTCAAAGATGTACTGAGGCATATTAGAAATAATTATTTTCATGTCAGGAGGTTAACACTACTTTTGTGAAAATTGATCAAAACGACTTCAGGGTGGATATCATATTTATTTTTAAAACGGAGTCATACCAGTACTATTTATTCTTTTTGACAATTTTTGACATAATTGGCTTTGATTAACTGTATTTGTAATCTATAATGATTTATAAATAACAATAACTATTATAACAAAGTAACCATGAACTAAATTAATTAATATAAATATGTACCACCTATATACTATTAATAGCATATAGTTCCCGATGTTTATGACATATGTGTTTACCTAGGTAATCTTTAGAGATATAAAATAAAGTTTGTTTTTGTTCTTTATGGTTACCCACAACCTTTGGGGAAAAACCCCATTGAAAATAGATTGCCAATGGAATATTGAACTCTTAGATCAATTAAAGTTTGTAAAAAAAAATCTGCTGATTTGATAGCAACAGTTTGCAAAAAAAAGTGTTGTTATACGAATTCCATTATATGTTTTGACAGATTTTTTTCCCCTCAAAACTATAAATAATGTTAGTTTTCCTCGTATCTTTCACATGCCCTCAAACGGAAAAAATATATGAGGATTTGATTACAACCATTTGTTCACACAAAAATAAATGAATGATTAATTAAGTTTTCTTTTTTTCAAAGTTATTAATTATATTCTATGCCACTTTCTTGTTGAGTTTTTGTTTAAAATTTGTTAACTAAATAGAACTTTCTACAAATTGATAATTTTATCGGTACAATTTTTGGAAATTAATTTTGATTTGTTTGTTTTATGATGGTTTTTTATAGGGATCCTACAATTTTACACTTATGGGATATTGCTTGGAAATCGTATATGTAACTATTTCATTAACTTTAATTAATTATTTTTTGAAAATGTCAACATAAACAGGTTGGAATTTTTTATGTGAAAATGGATCTGTAAACTAAAATAAAACATTAAGTTCTGTTCTTTCAATTATTTTTATTCGTTGCTTGGAATGAGATGTTTTTATCTGCTCTTTTAAGTATGATCAGTTGCATTGCTTGTCATTTTTTTTTCTTGGGGGAGGGGGTGGCTTGAGCTCCACAAAACTTCTATCATTTTTATACTATTTATATAAGCAATTATAATCAGGTGATAATAGTTTGTGGGGCTAACCCCTCCCCCCCCCCTGTGTGTTAACAATATTCATTATACAGTATTAAAGATATAAATGCATTGTTTTTTTAAACCAATACTTCCACACAAGTGCATTGCTAGCTTTCATTATTTGAGCTCTTACATATATACGAGCATAGGATACCCGCGATGTAAGGCTGAGTAGCGGGGAATAGAAACAAAGAATGAATGTAGAAGACAGAGAGACAGAAAAAATGATGTAGAAAAATAAAAAGGGAAGAAAGAGAGAGATGCAGAAAGATAAAAGGAAAATTGGGTTTTATTTCGGTCAAAAACAGCTATTGATGACATGGGAAGGTCAAATAAATATTATAGAAACATGTTTGGGATTTTATAGGTTTACTAGTTAAATTTCACTCTGATCTGTTCTACATTTCTGGAATCCATGAAATCCAGAAAAACAAGACTTATAAATAAGACATAATAATAAAAAGTAGGACTTCAGAAACTATTACTGGGGTGAAGCCCCCAAAAAGGGGCTAGCGACACCACTGTTTCTACAGCCTTAAATTTTGAATTATGAACATCTTAAAGAAACTCAAAGTTTTACTTATAATAACTCACCGCCGACAAATAATATTCTACTGATGTAAGGCATTATAACATGAGCTGTTTAAAATTTTCTAATTATTTCTTATGAAGTAAATTATCTATCTAAAACAAAGTGTCTTTTGATGTTGATTTCTTCTTTTTTATATGATACTGTTTTTATGTTGACACATTACAAATATAATTTTTGCAAAAATTAGTTTGTTCATGACTTACTAATTAATTTTTTTTGCGTGTCGGAATTACAAAAAGCTGTGAGCTCTTATAAAACAAGTATAATTATCTTATTTAGTGATAATTATAGTGTTGAAGAATATGAGTATTAATAATATTCAGATGTATCAAAATTTATAATTTCTGTATGAAACATAAAAAGAAAAACATAAATTTCACATGATTTATAATTTACTTACGCGATCTTGATAAATGAGACAACCTAATTCTCCAAATGTGAGTATTTGTACCAGTAAATCACTCTATATCAAAAATTAGGTATTGTCTCTACATATACCATTAAAATAAATTAAAAAAGACATCATATACAATTTATCATCTTTATTTATAGACAATAGAAGGAAAACATTTGTTCGAATCCAAACTAACTAATGTATGAATTAATTTAAATCAATTTATATCTACTATTTAACATCAATGCAAACACAAAGACATCGAGGCAAATACATTTGGTAGCCCTGACTCAATGGATAATTATTTTTTCGAGTGCAGAAAGTTAATCAAACTTATTCATCGCCGGATAATTCAAAATACTCATTTACAATAAAAAAATCACAGTAAGATAAATTTAAAAATTGATTATTTGTTATACATATTGTGACCTTTTTGCAAGGATAATATGCACAACAAGTTTGTTACAAAATTTACTCTGTCAATTCATTAAAAAAAAAAAGAAGTGATTTCATAAAGTTTGCTTTGTCAGTTTTAGAGTAATTCGTGATATACTCAGTGCCTCTTGAAGATAAATAATTATTTTCTTAATGTGGCCTTTGTTTCGTCACTTTGTCTTATATCTTTTTACAAAAGAGAGATTACTGATTATATTATTTATTTGTAGATTGGGCTAAACTATTAAAAAATCCTATTTGCAGAGATTATACCTACCTTTTTTGTAGATCAAATTAATATCTGTTGCTATACCGAGACAAACGTTATTATTTACTAATCTCTAATATGCAAATTTTCAGAGGTTAAAAATATTTTTTTTTTTACAATTTTCCCATGGTCAATGTTGTAGACCACATAATTAGCTGACGTTTGCTAAGAAAAATATTGTCTTTCTTACCAGCAAGAGCACACCGTAAGAAAATAATAATGATATAAAAGCGCGTCTTCACGCAGTTTTGTCCCAGAAGGCCATCGGTGAGCAGACTAGGCCTCGAGGAAGATGATTTACAATGTCATCCATATTTTGCTCATAGAATGAATAATTCGTTTAAATCAAATATTTGAGAGATTTTAAGTATCTGGTGCAGTTCTGATCAACAATAATTTATCCTGCAGGTGATTTATGAGTCTATAATTATCAAGATATATTTATCATTGTTTAGTAGATAATTACATAACACATGGGCGGAAAAGTCTAGTGCTTCACAGAAAGATGTCACTATTTTTTCAAAACCCATCTCATTTTCAGTTAGTGCTAACCTTCAAAAGACAGGTATCAATATTTCATCACAATATGTGATTTAGTTTGTGAGTTATTGTGCTAAGTGTGACGCTACTTTTGTTATTTCCAAAATACAATTTTGTGATATTATTTTACACTGTTTGTTGATAGGAAAAATACAATTCAATCTATGCAATGGCTAAAAAAGTATGATTTGGACTCTGCTCGATAAAGTGAATAATAAAATATGTATTAATGTTGTACAAAGACCAATTTGAACGAAAAAAACGTGTTTTTATTTCAGTCCATGTATATAATAAGCTCAATAATGTCTTGAAAAGTGTCAGTGGAACTTCAATCCATAAAGCAAATAATAATGAAAAAATAATAATTTGAAAAAAATCAATTTTGAACCAAAAAAAACCCGCGTTTTCTTTATTAAGCACGTTACTTTTCAGCCTATGGGGTAGTATTGCATCATTATATTTATTAATTTTTTCGGCTAAGTGACAAGTTCCACAAAATAGCATTTGTTTTCAACAAAGTGTACTAGAACTCGGCTAAATGCTTGTTGTTCTAAAAGTCTAAGATTGAATAACTAGCATTGTTTAAAAGATGATTCTTTTCTGGGTTGGTCAATACAAATATACAGTTCACTGATTGGTCCATTTTGAAATGTTAATTTTTTGACGTATTCTGATAAACAGTTCGTGGAGTACCTGCTTTTCCCTGGCATCACTGATTGAGAGATGAACAACAGTTGATAAAAGGTGCATCTCTTTATCTAACACGTGAGGCCATTTTTATCTATTAAGATTGGACAATCAGAGTTACTCACATACTTATTACTTCAATTTGTAATGCTTCTTAAACACATATCATAATAGATGACACTAATTAAGGATATTTCTTACCTTTGTTCATTTTAAAATACAACACAATGAATAATACGAGTAACTCCGGACAACAATCTATTCAAATTCATAATTAGAGGGAAAGCTTACTTTGTTTAGTCTTTATTTGTATGCCCAAACAAATGATCAGTTTCTTTTTTTAATAAAAGCTAGATTAAAAATACACAAAAGGAATATTATAAACTAGTTATGTTTTCCCGTAAACATTAGTTGTTATTTAACATTTCATATTACCCACGTGGAATAAATCATGGATAGTTGGATCGCTTATTATTTTTGATTCGATTTAATAGAGCTAGATAAACTCAGACACGCTAAACTAAAAACACCTGTAGCTGGGATTTATACAGCCCAAAGATTAATAAAAATACTAATTGTTCCTTCAAATCTACATTTCATCGCCCATCCATTTTAGCATGTTTCTAAACATAAGATCATATTATACATAATTCTTTATGTAACTTGATAATGCCCTTTTAGGATGCATTAGTATATGAAGCAGATTTATCCGAGGTTAAGTGAATTACATCAAAACTTTCCTTCAAATTCGTTCCTTTGTTTTCTTTGGATTTCTTGGGTTATTTTTTCGTACTGATGCGTACGATGAAAGCTAATATATTATTTTTTACAACACATCCAACTTCATCAAAATTGTTTGATACTAATTTGATTGCCATAGTTCGTATTGAATCATGAATTTTTCCTACAAAATTTTATGAATAAAATTTTGTATATACTTTTTATCTCTAAGGATGGAAAACTCTGTTTTGTCAAAAATAAAAACTTACGTTGGTAAATTTAAAAAAAATTAAGATTGATTATTTATCGATGATTTCGGTTCATACAAGAATTTTTAGTATAGTGTAGTTAATATTTACAAGTGCTTAATGAATGGAATAGTTAAACAAATGATACAAAATTAAAATAATGAATAATATTATTTTGAACTGTTTATCATATTATTATTGGGTATTTGTTTACCCAGTTTACTTACACGGTACAAAAAAGAAGTTTTTTTTAAAGAAGAGTCAACACAACAAGGTAGTGTTGTCACGATGCCAGAATGTACTTATGTTTTTTGGTACATCTTAAAACTTTTTGACTAAAACTATAAGAGATCAATTTTGTAAATGTAATTCTCATCCAGTAAAAATAGCCCTCTTTTTTATGGAAATTTTGTTTTGTTTTTGGCAATCTGAACAGTGTTTTTTTGTTTTTTGTTTTTTTCATTACTACTTATTTCTTGAGCGAAGAACATCTGATTTTAAAGTCTATCTACAATTTTGTGTCCTGATGAATGACGAAGAGTAAAGCAAAATAATTGTAGGGAAGTAATAAGTGTTAATCCCTCTTGGACTCAGAATATAATACCCCCATATCCCCCCCAAACAACAACAGAGTAATTTCATCGTATAGACTTACTTGAGATGGAGTGAGGTGTTTTTTACTTCCACCAACAAAATTGTAGAGAGGTTATGTTTTTGCCTTTACTAGTTTGTGTCTCTGTTGGTCATCAGGAATGCGATAAAAATTACAGATAGATTATGATCTAACTTGGTTCAAAGACTATATATATTTGCAGTAAGATGCCAATAAATTTTGAGAGCAAAAAACTTTAAAAATGCATAATTGACGATAACTTTAAACATATTGAGGTACAAAGATTAAATTGATATTCTTATGTAGGCTTAATAAGGATGTTTCTTACTTCAAATATCGAATTGAAAAGAAGTTACCATAGGGGAGGTTTGCGTTCTAGCGAATGCCCATTCTAATTATTTAATTTTATAGCTATTTGCAGCTAAACTATCTCTCAAACACCACATTATTTTTTTATTTTTTTTACAAATTGCTTTACAATCACCATGCATACCTATTATTTTTATCAATCAATATGGATGCGCAGTATGGTAGTCGATCTCAAATATTATTACTACTTGATTATCTATGAACAGACTTTAATATCATTTAGACACATGTTGAAATTTGAGTCACAAAGGCGTTAAAGCTCTTTAAGTTTGTTTATTGTGAAATTGTATATGAAGAGCTTCTTGAATTTCATTACAATATGTATGTATGCGCTAAGTAAGTTTACTTTTTAATATTTAAAAGTATCTCACGATAAGCATACTTGTGTATAATTATAAATTTTTAATCAGATGTACACACAAAAAAATAAAATCTATACTTTAATATTATTAATCAATTCGAATATTCGTTAAATCATTTTTATACTTAATTCATATTATTATGTAGGTAAAATATCTGACTTTTAATAAATCTTTTCTACAAATATCCATTAAAACAATGACTTGACTTCATGTACAACATTTGATACTGAATGAGGCTATTATACATCTTTATGGTCTCACATCACATGTTTTAATGTGTTTGACATTTTAACTCATTGCATAGGACAATCTATAAATTAAGAATCTAGTTTTTTTATACTTGTCTATTATGTCATAATGGCAAACATAAATTCATTTTCAATATGATCAAAATAATATAACAATGGATAAAGGTTAGCATCGTAATTTGATTCAATTTAGTTATGGGAATGAAAATCACTTAATATGAAGTACAAAAAATATTTTGATTATAAACATTGTCAACAATGTGATATCCTTTTCCTATCTTAAGATCAATTTATGGTTGACTTAAGTCACTTGTGTAAAAGTCTCTTTTTGTAAATATGGTACTCATTCTTGTATCCTTATACAAGACTCAATATATATTATAGACGATTCATATAAATATATAGACTAATAACTCTAATATAATATGAAGTTACTTTTTTAACTTCTTCATTGAATTCATGTCATGGTTATTTGAGTGAAATGCTTGATTCTTCCAGAAGAAAAAATTATTTAAGTGTAAATACAGGTCGTTAGGATCTAATTGGGGCTTGATTGCACCGGCGATATTGCTATATTGCAGCTGTCTGATGGTGTATATTTATTTGCTGACAGAAACGATGAACAAACTTTAGTGTAGTTTTGGGCTTCATAGCGACTGCTGCTTCATAAATAAATAAGATTGGGCTAACAAAGGAGGAGCGGTGTTGTTCCGTGACGATGATTTGAGTTCACAACAACAATAGTATTTCAAATTGGGATGTTTCAATTCGGACTGGTGTCCTAATCTGGACTTGGCAAAAAATAGGCTCTTCGTGAGAATGATTATATATCATCAGTCACAAAAAAAGTGAGCACTGCAATTTATGTCTTCTCTGGAAAGGAAATGTAGCCCCCATTAGGTCAGATCTTAATTTGAATGATTATTTTATCTTGGGGTACGTTGAATCTAAAACAAATTGAACATTCATGGCATAAAAGACAGTTTAAAAATTTCTAAAAAATCCACCAATTTGATCTTAATATCCTGTTTCTATGTAAATCTCGGTTAATAAATTAATTTCTAAATTTTAAATTAGTTTAAAATGTACTAATCAAAACATTATGAATTTTTTTCAACTTAAATTAAGACCATCAAAACTTTTTTAAGAGTATTGAAGTCTTTGACTAAAAATACTTTCTTAATTTTATAGAAATAATGTGCTAAAAACTCTACTGAAAGAATCCAATTCGTATGTTTTTATTTTACTGGGTGATCTATTGAAATTTGATTACTTACTTATTCAAACAATTAATTAAGGTTGAGTGATTGAAATTAATTCATACTTCGATATATTAAAGCATAAACAATTAGTTACAAAACTACACAAAAATAAGATCTCTAGCTTACGTAGAAGTCGAAAAAATTACACTTGTAACTTGATCGACGAATTTCAATTTGCCCAGTCCAAGCTTTTGGGTATCTTCAGTACCACTGTCTAAACTGTCAGCAAGTCAAAAACGTTAGAGAGAAAGAAGGGCTCTGTTAAAAAGTCCTAACTGGATCCGGAGGAGTTAAAGAAAACAGTACATACCAATCCCCTATAGCCTTAATACCAACACCCTCAACTAGACCTTTTGGGTGCATCTCGAGGGAAGACCTACAGTTTCTGTCATCCAAAAACCGCGACACTCAAAGCTACAGTCAGCCAGCATTGGGACGCCATTATAGAGGATGGTAAACCTTTTAACTGTCGCCTGGAAAACATCATTGCCGCTTAGGGAGGCTAGATTAACGAACAAAGAGTCTAAGGAACACATCTAAATTTAATTTTAAATTCTATTGTTAATTAATAAATTATATCTTGTAGAAGTTTAAATTACAAATTTTTCAGATTTTAATGGACTACTTGGTAACTATATAATCGTCACGAAATCGATTTTAACTAGCATATTGAGGAACAAAATATTTTTAGAAATTACTATGTACCTAGTATTACAGTTAATAAATTAACTTTAATATTAATTTTTGGATTTTTTATTATATTTCAAAATGTGGTTTAAAATCTAAAAAAGTTTAATTAAAAATATTCGAAATGCAGACTTGTTACAAAAAAATAAACAATTACAAATTTGTGATGGTTTAACAAATTTTCTACTGCTAATCTCAAATAGTTTTCTTATTTTATTGTACAAATATCTTTAGAATCAAAATATTGCATGTATATGAATTGTGAATTGGTTAAATATGCTGCATAATACACTTTACTTCTTTTTTAAAATGTTTTTAAGAATAGTTTTAATATAAACAAATGAGAAATATAGGTTATTTCTCATATATTAATATTTGGTAAATTGTATTGAAGATGATAAATTGTATAAAGTAAGTAATGCTTCATTTTTATTTTTATTTAGATCGCGTATCGGCTATTATATTTAGTCTTTTAACATAATTATTATACGATTTATGTTATTTTTGACCTTTTCAAGTGGTTTTAATCCGATGGTCTTGTTTGGGATTATTAGTAGAATCCATGAGTTAAATTTAATACAATACAGACAAAGAGATGATTTCTCGATCCTTCAATGTATATCAAAGGAAAACATTGAGATAATGTTATGAAATGGATATAAAATATGATCAATGATCTTCCATAGCCCTTTATCAATCATCACCTTTCATTCCACAGTGATGAAAAAAAGCAGATATTGTTAATTTTTTTCTTTGAAAGTTTCACATCTCACGATCCCTACTAAAGTGAGAACCGTAGAGGATATGAGGGAACTGGAGGCATTATATCAGGTGAATAATTAGTGTTTAATTCTGCATCCTAGAGATACCAAACATTCTTACAAGCTAAAGTATGTCATGCACTCCAAAAAAAAAAAAAATAATAACCTAGGTGGAACTGATCGTATGGACAAAAAATCACAAATACGTGGTAAAAAAAATGGATGTGTTCACTTTTTACTTGGTAGGTTGATGAATTAGTACAAAATGAATGGGTTCTTGCTAAAAGTGCTGGTCAAAACATTGATGTTGTCTTATCTACTAAAATATCAATGTTGTCAAAAACTATTGGTAAAAACTTTTGTCAAAACTGGGAGAAAATAAGTTCGTTTTGATCTATTATAGAGCCAGTTTTTATAGAGAATGAAAATGTGCTTCGAAAACTTTCAAATATTTTTCCCAATCAAAATATTACATAACCTTGAATGCTATTGGGTTCTGCTAATAATAAAAGAGATATATCCCCTTATGTATATTAAGAATTATTTAGGTATTCTTCTATTTTATAGTTTTTAATTGATTCCCACAAAAATTAAAAAATAGTTATTTTTTCTTTCCTCATATACTCTAAGTGGTAAACCTATGATCATGCAACGGTCTGAACCTATGGAAATATTTTTAAAAGTAAAAAAGGCAGATTTGAAATACTTTAAAATGCATTTGCAAAATTTTATAGGACAAAATAATTAATCTTCAAATAAACTTACAAAAAGTAGCACAAATTTTCAAATTATCTTTACGATAAATAGGATATGTGTAACAAATATTAAATTAAGTTACTAGACAGATAATCGTTACTCATACAAAAACTTGGCAATAAAGCCAGTATATTAAATATGCTGGAAATGCATGGGAAATAAATATTTTATTTACTTTAGTGCCCATGTATGAATTATAGACGTAGTAATTAATATAATCGATTAGAACAGTCATGAACTTATCTTACCTAAATCGCTTAAACTTTAAAGCCGATACTTGACTCCGAATGATCCTATAGCTACCTGTGGATCTTCGTCGTTGATCACAATTTAATTTCAAAATTCTCAATGAGTTACTTCGACTTAATTTTAGCGGTACTTTGGATGGGAGAATCACTTTTTTTATTCAAGGCTCTTGTATTTAAATGACTCATAATCGCTTGTGTTGGCTGCTGCTTGATATCTTGGGGTGTATTATAAAAGATGGATGAGAAAATTGATTTTATGATAAGAAATAAGGATGGCATGTTGATCTAACAAATATTATTTTATGAAGGTAAATGGTAGATTTTAAGGCTCAAAACATATTTCAAAAATAACAAAAAATAAAAAAATTGATCTTTTTTTTAATTTTACAAAATGTAAAACAAGAACTTCAAATATAATTGACAATTTTAAAAACAGACACTCAGCTGACAAACACAGCCGTTGTAAATATACATATTTGTAGTTGATGTACTGTTTGTGTAACATGACAAATATATTTGATGTGAATCCGACGTGTTATTTACCGGCTGACTCCATGACACTATATTGAGTCCTTATTTGAAGGACAAATATGCTTAAACTCACTTAATCTCTATCTACTTTTTACTCTGAACTACTTCCACTAGGAAGGATATCAATAGTAGAAATGAGGAACTAACGTTGCTAACAATAAACCTATGGTACACAGCGCTTCTCCTATTCGTCTCATCATCATATAACACATATACTGCACGTTCTATTAATACGGCACGCATTAATCGGCTCTTAAAAATTCTATTTTTGTTCTTTTTTTTTGTTCGCTATATTGATGACTTTCTCTTGATATATAATAACATACTATTATTATTTAATTTGGTGATATTTATATTTATATATTTCGACTTCTACTTATGAGTCAACGGTAAAAACATTTAATTAAATTTTTTTTTCCCCAGTTAAGAATGAAAAAAAATTAAAAGTTATGTCCTACTTTATAATCAAATGACATACCATAAACATCTCGCATTTTTTAAAAGATTTGTCACCTTCTAATCTATATTATTAAATACTTTAGTTCAGTTCTCTTTTATCAGTTTATATAAATCATAAAATAAGTTAAATATATAAAAACGAAAGTAAAACTGACCAAATTTAGGAGCAAAAGTAACATACCTTTGAGATAGCGCCCTGGAAGTTATGACAAAAAGTCAACACAATTTTTAGCATAATGATAACCTTACATATATAAACATATTTCCAAAATTTCATATTCATAAGAATTGAGAATATTTTTTATTGTTGATCAGTATTTCAGAATTTTTAAAAAATCAAAATTGAGGTCGAATAAAATTTAAATATTCTAATTTTGACTTAATTTTGGGAATCCCCACACATAGTTAAATACCCTATTTCAAGAGGTAAATTCTCTTGAATAAAAAAATATACCAGAAAAAGTAGCATCGGTAATAAACATTAAAGCAACGTTAAAAATATACAATACATCTCAGGCCTCCAATGCTCCTTTCAACCACCTCAGTATAATGAAAATGTTAATCATCTTCACTTTCGTCATCAAAAAATTTCATAGTTTGCTCATCAAAAGTATAAGCTTCAGAAGTTAATTAATAAAATTGCATGATTAAGAACAAAAATTTATCGGCAATATATATTTTTTTGTAGGGGGTATCTTTAACTAAGATGACTTATACTTTTATTGCTGTATTTATGTGTTAAAATTGAATTAAAATGTTCGCTAAGGTCACCGTAATAAAAAAATTGATTTTTTTCGTTGAATTTAATGTAAACTAGACGTAATTGCAAATTATTATAATTATCAGTCCAATAACTGCGTTGCAATATGTGAAAGAAATTTAAAAAAAGGTCATGAGCTAAATTTAAATAAACTAGAATTCACTTTATTTTGAACATTTATACATTATTTTATAAGAAACAGTTATAAAATATATTTTATTTTAAATTTAGTAAGCTCAAATTATTGTGTATACAAAAAAAACCTTTTAGTTTAGGTATATGGACAGTATTTAAGCAAATACACAGTTTTTTCTTTAAAATGTAAATGTAATTAAAATGCCGTTGAACTACCTCCAAATAATTTTTCAAGTTTTCCCAACTTTTCTCGCATGTTTTTGTACAATAAGGAACCATTTTTTGACCTAAGCTATTTACTTTAAAAAAAAATGATTTCATTGTCATCCTAATGTTCAAGGAATTCGTAATTTAAAAAAAGGAAATATTATATAAGTAGATGTAATTAATTTGTTTTACTTTTTGTTTTTTGTACAAAGCTGACTTGTCTCGTCCTTAAAACTTTACTTCAAATTTACTTTTACATTCATAATTTTTCAATTATTTGTTTATCTTTTTGGCCAATTTAATTTACAATTAAATAAAACGCATTGTTATAATTAAGTGGTTCATATTATACTTTACATGAAAGATATATGCCCCTCCTTTTTATTGATTTGTTGGTGATATCTTTAACCCGGGTTGAGTCACATTTTATGTAGGTCCCAAATCATACAAAAAGTTTTTTAAACATTATGTGTTTAAGTTTTTATAAATCAGGAATATTTGAAAGGAGAGCAGTTACGCTGTTATGTCGTTTTATTATGGCTATGAGAGGAAGGAACTAAAAAATGGAATATCATAGGGCTGCAAATAAATTATTGTCTTTGATATCCAATCCCTTCTAGATAAGGAGATATAAATTCAGGATATAGACTTCAATCACAGTTCTTAGGTAAGATGGAGTAGTTTCATTTATATAATTTTTAAATATATTTAACCTCTAGAACTCAAGCTGATTAATTAAATGAGCATTACAATAATAACTATATAAATATAAATTCAACTCCATATCAAGCAAGGCTTTAGCCAGTGGTAACCAACTCCCGGCCTGAACTGCACTACAATTAATTAGTTCTTTATGTTTTATTTATTATTTAAGTCTGTGACGATAATAAAGTTGGAAGTAGAAGAAGAAAATAGTAAATGTAAATTACAAAATTAGAAGAGGTAGTTGTTAATTATTTTCGGCTTAGTAAATTTTATTTGACACATCGAATTTCAAGGGTATGTCTTATATACGTTATCCTTGCCCTGTTGTTACTCCCCCTCTATAATATTTCCAAGTTTTGTCGAGCAGTTTTTAACTTTGAAAAGTCTTTTTTTTTTTAATATGACCGTTTTCCCTGTACTTGCGCGCCAAAATTGAACCCAGCAAATAAAGTTGGTAAAAAACAGGCCCATACATGGTAACAGCTAGTTGCGAAGAAAAAAGCTCAAGGATCAAACTTATTTAGGGTTATCAACAGTTTTTGTTGTTATAATAGCATAATATTATTGGAGCAATGTGCAAAAAAAGTTATTATTTCTTAATATAATAATAGAATTGTAATATTAGAGTAATGTCTGAACAAATCTCCATATACGTACAAAAGGATTAACATTTGATCTTAGTTATTTAAACTCCTTGGTATGAGGTGAAATTGTAAAGCGTTGACCGATCTGTAGTTAGAAAAAGGTTAGGCCCCATTGGCAAAGGCGATCCTCAATTCTATTCCAAGTTCATCAAACACTAACACTTATTACTCCCTAAAGAATGATTAGTTTTAATCTCCAACCACTCTTGATTACTTTTTATTTAAATTTACTTACTTCAAAGGTCAAAGTATAATAATAACAGTTTTTTTAAATAAAAACACTGCTGAGATTACCAAATAGAAAAAATATCGCACGCCAGTTAAGTCATATTTCCTAAACTTATCTCTCTCTATAGATATAACTTTCATATTCAACCCATTTAAAGATATTAAATTATTAATAGTTTGTGATTCCTATTGAAAACACTTAATGTAGCTTTTGGGAATATGATTTATATATTTTTTTAAAGTAGTTTTTTTTAAAAATATAAATTTAAAAAAAAAAGTCAAAGTGGAATGGGTCTTTAAAAGCTCAAACCTATTATTAGTTATTTTTATATAACGATTTCATTACACAATTTTAGCAAGTCAGTGAGGTAAAAATGGTATGTATCTACGTGATGACTCATCAAATCATAAAACATTTGGTAAGAAATGCAATAATGTATGAGATTACCACATCGTTACTACTTGAAAAGACTGATATATATTATATAATAAAATATTCATTGAATATAATCAAAATAATCCTGGACATTTATCAGAACAGTACCAAATTACTTTGATTAAGCAAATATTATACGTATTTCCCAACTATTTGCGGAATTCAAATATACTTACAGGTTTGCTAAACAATTGGTAAGTTGAGATACTTTAACGTAAAATTAAAAAAACAGGACAGGAGTATTAAGTTCCAAGCATTATCCGTGTATAAACTGAAAACCAACATATATCATCCCGACAATTTGAATAACACAGAACAGTTTAGATTTCATGACGTTCCATTTTTCATCTACAAAAATCTATGATAGAACGGAAGTAAGTACATATTCTACTCCGTAACTTGGATTGGAGTAGGCAGGATGTCGATCCTCAATGCTTTTTCAAGTCCAACACGGACACAACAAATTCTAACTGTTTTTCTCTTTCATGAATAGACATACTAGTTCTTACTTTATACTTGGATGTTTACTTCTCCAGAATTAAGAAGTATTGGTAGTAGAATAATATATATATATATTCAATTTAGGTCGTTCATAAGTAGAGTCCTTTTTGATTTGTGACATTGTTACTTTTGAATATATTATACATTGAACTCAATTTTTTTCTTAATGTAAAGGGTATGCAGAAACAACGATTCTTTTATTTATATGTTTCTCCATGCTACAGAAGAAGTATTTAAATGACTTACCTGTAAAAAAAAATTATTAGACAGCTGCAAAAAAAAAAAAATCCTACTTAAAATCATTGTAGGTATTTTTTTTTTTTTAATAATTAAGAAATCTGTATTTTATTAAAACTCTTTCGGTTAAAAACCCATCATATTACATAGTCTGGCTTATTTTTTCCTCTACCCAAATATTCAATGAGTTTGTTATTGTCATTTCATAGGGGATGCTTAATAGTGCTATATACTACTAGCGGAAGTACCCGGCATGGCTTGGAGTTATTAGGGTTCGTCAACAGAGGAATTTTACTTAATTACTATAGATCCTTTTGCTTTGCTTATCTATAACAAATATTTAGTGATGAAAATAATGCTGAAAAAAAGAAATCGAAAATTAACCTTGTCTTACAAACAATTTCAAAAATGTTTGGAAAAAAGCAGATTCGCTGCCAGGATGTATAATTAACTTAGCTGTAAATACCTGTGATATGAAGGAAAAAAACTTTTCTTTCTCTTGCTTCTTAATACTTGAAACGCACAGCACGTTTCGTATCGAAGGAACATAATTTGTTAACAACTTAAATAAGCTCGCCTCGTTACTAAGTTGAGGTGATTCTCCTACTGCAACTTAGGTTGACACCAAGAAAAGAAGAACCCCAAGATGAATCTGATGATGAAATTGGATTCAGAATTTCCGATAAATCATTCTTTTTTTTCTTTTGTTGTTATGAATTTATATCAAAATATATATTCAAATAAAATCTACTCTAAAAACAAAACAAGCATTCTTAATCAGTATTTTACAATGACATCAGGAAGGATTACTCCAATGTTGATCCTCAATTCGAATTTGATTCCAATACTTACAACCTTGCAACAAATCCTCAGGATTACTCTTCGTCTTTCACGCAATACTTTTTTTTTGTTTTTCCGAAGAATAAAATAATAATTATAACAACTTTGAAGAAGAAAAAGAAACCTTTCAGGGAGCAACTATAATAGTCATATTTTTATCATCACTGCGTATAATAGTAATAAAGACCTTCAATTATAAGCTATGGTGGTGGACCTACTACAGAAGGGATCGAAGAGCTGAGAAATGACTACATTGACATAACATAAGTACAGAAAACCATTTGTCATATTTTAATTTTAAAAGCCATTTTTTTAAATAGTCTAATATATACATATATTAATAAAAAGTAGGTCTCTGAAAATCATAAATCACAGTTTTTTGAAATTATTTCATTCTAATATCAAGCCTTTCACATACTTCTATATATATTGCAAGTCCCGTGTTAACAACTGGAAACTTGAAATTTACACACTTCTATTATATTTGATTATAGAGATTATTTATGGGTAAAAAAAACCTGTCTGGATGTGTATAGGTAGCTATGTATCGTAAGCAACTGTTTTTTTTTTTTTTTTTTAAATCAGACTAGAAATGTCATCGCAGCGTGCGGGTCACACTCCACAAGAGGCGCCAGGTTCACACGAATGGCTCGTAAGATTATTTACAATGTTCAGAAGAGGCTCAACCACAACGAGACCATAGGGAGAAAGAAGGGCACCGGAAAAACCCCCATCATATTCAATATTGCCAGGTACTCATCAACACCATGGAGAGTTTGGAGCCAGGCCGAGTCACCCTCTAATCAGAAGAAGAGACTCTTGATGTTGATCCCATCAACAATCGCCGTGATTACCGTTTTTCAGCTTCGAGGAAACAATGAAGACCTTCAAAACACCAACCATCCGCCAGGGTAATAGGGATTGTTGCTTCCAATGGCATGTAGTTCCCTTATACGGTTCCTGGAGAGTCATGATGAGACTCAAACTCATGGAAGGCTTACTCATCGACCTTTTCAAGGCAAACCTCCTCCACTGGGCCCTGGCAAATTGCCATGACGTCAACGTCGTCTCTCAGTAAGATGGGACCCCCAGTCACACTGCAAAAAATACTAAGATCTTCTTAGCTAACAACATTGTATTCTGGGATAAGAGAATGTGGCCACCATAGAGTCCAGATGTCAATCCTCGACTTTTCTTTTTCGCTGCACATCGATATGAGGGCCTGTAGCATTCATCAGCCGAATGTTGAAGACATGATGGCTTCTTTCGAGAAGTGGACTGCCATGGACCCCAACTTCATTATAGCCATTTTTCGCAAGAGGTTTGTCTCCATCTATGAGGTCAATGTTGGACAAATAGAAAAAATCAATTTCTTCTTTGGCTATGTATCAGAAAAAGAGTCGTAACGATATTTAATTAATATTTAATAAAAGAATGGCAGCCTATATTATATTTTAGCTTTCACAGAGCGTTAGCTTCAAGTTTCGACCTGGCATATCAAGCAAGGACATAAGCAGGAATTACTCCGATTTTGAACCCCACTTTTACTCTGAGTCCAACAAAGACACTTTATGCATATATTTTATCTCCTCAGGGATAGAATTATAATTTTATAACAAGCTATAAATAAAAAAATCTGTTAAGAGGCCCAACGATAAAACAACTTACATGCTAAAAAAACTGTTATGATTTGCAACGACGAAACGACTTACATGCTTAAAAATGCTTAAGATTTGCAACTCTACAAATATACATAAAACTTCCACACTCACAAATATTTGGTATTTGTAACTCTAAGGACATCATCTTTAGGACAGGGCCAAATTTATATCCCATATTAAAAACTGATAAAACTATAGCAAAGATTCAGCATCAGGGGAAGGTTTAGTCTTTGTGAAACTTTAAATCTCTGTTAATGAACTGGGATATAATACACCCCAAAAATTACGAAAATGTTTTTTTATTCCTTTGAATCTACTTTTTATCGTCAATCCTCTTCAGTATGCTCTTGAAACATTAAATCTGCTAATATTCCTTCAACTTCCGGTTCGACCGTTCGGTAAAGCACATTTTAGCAAATATATCTTATTGAAAAATGTGTTTTTATTTAACTCCATCTGTGTCAGCGATCAACTAACATTTAGTTAATGTTTGTAATGTAAAAAAAAAAAAAAAAAAAAAAAAAATTTGTTCTCACTCTTTTTATAAGTAGCATTTTTTGCAAGTTAGACTATCTTCTTGGTGAATTTTTCAAAGATAAGTTATGTTTTATCATCTTATTCAAATGTATGGGGTACTAAAAATGTGTTTATTTCTAGATTGATACTTTCAAATTTTTAAATTTATAGTCGGCCACAGCTTGAAGCAAGGCAACATCCAAAGTTGACTGATCATCAACCTCTTCCCCATAAAATGTATCTCAGAAGAAACAATATCCCTCAAACCCTCACAGCCCCAAGTAGATGTGCTGTATGGTAACTGTGGGCATTTGCCACTTCACCAAGACAAGCAAGGACGATGCAACCTATGTCCAAAGGGTTTGTGCCGATGGAAATGTCAAAAATGTATGGCTTTCCTGTGTTTAAATACGAGCATCAATGCTTTGTATCATACCCCCCAGAAGTGAAGTTGATCGAATGGTTTTTTTTGGTGGGTACACCACCTAACAGTTGAATAAGTCTAACAAGTGTATTTATACAATAGTTTTCAATTTAAAACTTTTTTGTTTTTTCAGATGTATTTTTAGAAACAAGCTATTATATTTTTTTTTAATTTTGAAAGTATGTTTTACTTTTAAGGTTTTTGTACATTCAGTCATGCTCACAGATGTGCATAGAAATATGCTTTTTTCATTTTTATTGTAGCTATTATTTTGTATAATACAAGTAATCTCATCAAAAGCTTATGGGTACTTACTTAATTTCCAGAATTCGCACGATTTAATAATACTTCAAAAAAAATATATCGACAATGAAAACTGAAAGTTTTTACAAAAAGAATAAAAAGTTATATCTAGAAACTTCAAACAAATTTTGTTAATATTAATTTAAAAGAATGATTTTTTTTTGTTTTCTAAATGTAAACAAGTATTTTTAGGCTTCTAATTGATTTTTACAAGTGCAAATTGGATGGAATAATTTAAAAGAATATTAAAAAATACTCAAAGAATGTTATAATTATAATCATTCTACTGTTGATCATGTAATTAAGTACTTGTACAATTTCTGGTTTTATTTTTTTGCCAGTTCAGTAACCAGGCTAAGCAAAAAATATACAACAACTGAAGGTTATTACCAAAATGGTTTCATAAGGTAAGACCAAAAAATTATCCATGATTTGAGACAAATTCCAATTTTTCCTTTAATTATTTTTTTTTAGGCTGAAAACAATTTTAATTGATAGAATAAGTAGTATAACGGGAAAAAAATGTAATTATTATATACCTAGTTACTTAGGGTATTCCTGAGGAAAAATTATACTAAAATCTACTTACACTTACCAACACAGTTATTTTACATGTAAAAAAAGTTGCATTTCAACACTTTCCCGTTAAAAATTAAAAAATATGTGTTTTTTTGGTATGTTGCATATGTCCAACAAAAACATTTAAAATTCAATTGTCTGAAACCACCATTTTGGTTTAGAAAAATCGTTGAAATACAAAACGAAAAAAAAATTACTTTAAGACCAAAACGGTGAAAAAAATGGGTTTCCGTGCGAGTCTCAATACCTTTTTATAAATTGTGCTATATATTTTTTTTATCTTTGCAATAAATGTGTCTCACACGTAAAACCCCATAACATCAACATCTTTTATTTCTTTATATATTCTCATTAAATAGAAAGAGGGGTTATCAAAGACCTTTCTTTTTATTTTTCACATAAATTAAGATAATCCAAAAATCAAGAACATGATAACTCATTAATAGATATTATCAAGTTATAATTAAAAATTTACGTGGCTAGTTATTAAAAAGTATATGGAGTATCCAGGCTTATTCCTGGGGATTTCTTACCTCTGAATGCAATATTTCTAAAGATTAATGTTCGTTATGGTGATAATCAAGGTAAAATGCTTAATCATTCTGCTTTATTTTGTTTTTATATATGCGAATGGATTCACTGTTTGGCTGAAATGTGCCAATTACAATGCTCCATCTTTTTAACGGTAAATTTAAAGATAAAAAGCAGTACCCTTAAAAAAATAAAGGGATAATTTCAGCTTGCTTAGACTGCAATTAGAGTTCTCCGAAGAATAGCTAATTAGTATGGATTGAATTGCAATTAATAAATACTTAACGTATCAAGCTGCCAAATTCGATTTGGCCAGGACTACAAACACCAAGGGAGCTCATAAAATTCAGGGACTCTTAAATCGATGTGAAATATTTTAGTTGTAGACTTTTAAATTTTTCTTCTGACATCTAAGTTTTTTTCATAAAACTTGATTTAAAAACCTATTAAAAGCCTATTTACAAAAAATCTGGCTCATTTTCAATGAAATGAAGTTTATTGGAGGTTCGTAATTTTTTAAGACTTCTTTTGAAGATTTTTTTTTGATATTTATTGTATTTTTTTATTTTTTCTACAAAATGGGTACATTTCAGTTTTTCAACAACGCCGTCATTTTGATATTTTTTAAAAAGACAATACAAAAATAATCAAAAATTTGAGGTGACATTTTATGCTTTCCACTCTAATATTGCATTGGGAAAGTGTCACCAATCCTGAACCGCAACAGCCTTGATCATACTTAGTAACTGCCATAGGTAGAATTGACATGTTTACAACGAAAAAAAGAAGGTGAAAAGAAGGCGGAAGCAAGGCATATGGTACACCTGAATTAAGAGCCTTGTTAACATCAGCTGCCTTTGAATTGATTTTGGGAGAGAAAATGAATTACTGCTATACTTCTTTATGGCAGTAATTTTTTTAACAGGTAATTTCAGTATAATTTTCTGTAACAGCATTAGTACAGAAAATTATGCTGAAATTCATATATATTTATTTTATTATCCATTTCTAAAACAATTGCACCAAAGATAGGCGGAAATGTTTAATACAGAAGGAGAAATTAACACAGGGACAACCAGTTAAAAAAACAAAAAAACAGCACAGGCAACAAACGGTTTTCCTTTTTCTCATTTTTAAAAGTAGTTTTTTCATTATAAACATTTCATTTCTTATTATAGGTAATTATATGCATACATGTATTTTCAGATGCACACACAGTCCCCAAAAAAGTTTAATGGGGTATGGACAAAATTGAACAATCAGCCTCAACCATATACCTTCATGTATATGTAGGCATTAACAATAGAAGATGAACAAAAGATAACTATGAAAATGAGGACAAGCAAATATGGTTCTAACAAAAAATACTAATAATAACTTTTTAAATATACTCCCAAGTTCTACATTCATTATTAAAAGTCTTGCTAACCTATTTCTTTATTGGTATTGATGATGAACTTATGTTTGATAAAATATAATAATACTGAATCAGCATATGCATATGTCATTGTCAAAATGCAACTTGTATAATAAAGTTGTACTTGCTGTAACAAAAATTAAGATGAAGAATTTTTTGAACTAATGAGGATAATACGATAGTCAATCACTAAGGAGTGCCTCAAGATGAAACACATTAAGATTATGGAGTTGATCTTGTCTAGTTGTATACACTTTATTTTTTCAATTTCTCAAAAGTAAAATTTTAATGAGAGAGGTCATTTATTTTATAAAATCAAATACAAATAGTGCTTGTCACAATTTGTATTCAATATATGAGCTCTCAGCTCTAATAAATGCCTGAACATGAGGACAACATCCCTTGCAGACCTTGACTTTATCATCAGACTCGGACTTGATCCATTCCTTCTTGATGGAAGCCTCTAGAGACTGGGCACTCCTCTTAGGAGTAGTATACACCCTCTTCTATAGACGTGTCAAGTCCAAGGGGTTTGTGTCTGGAGAGGCTGGTGGTCACATGTTGAGGTACCATAAAGTTAAATTTGCCCAAAGTTTTATTTGCCTCTAGAAAATGTTGTATCTTCTTTAAACTTTCCAACTGCCTCAGTTTGATCTTTTCAAAAATAAAATGTCTTGTGTCCTCCCGTGATTTTGCACCAATATCATTCCAGATTTAAAATAATAAAAATTTTACCACTATATAAGATGGACCCTGTACTTTTATCGTCCACTGTATGGAGATATATATTGTTGAAATGTGGCGAGTGGATGTCAATACAGCTCGTGTTAATTGAGCAGGACTACATGTGTTGCAACTCTCTTTTATATCCCTTACTATTTGATTAATATTGCTAAAAGGTGAGACAATACATGTAAATATACATAAATATACCATAAATTTAAAGACAACACCAATACAACAGATATTGTTGTTTAGTAGAGGCTATCAACTGGTCTACCACTATATCAATATTTCCTTATGACCATTGAGCTCTTATTCATTTCCTCTTTCCTTCAATACAGCCTAATAAGTTCCCAACTCAATTCCATATTTTAACTAGGTATAATCAGATATTTTAATCTATGATTACTTATTAATAAGCTTATTCTTCAAACTATGCAGATATGCAGCTTTTTTTTAAAGTTAGGAAATGTCTAAATATTTATCCAGGATTCATAGAAAAATATCACATCAATTGAGAAATACTTTTAACTACTTTTGTTTAATAACAATTTATTAACAATTATTAAAAAAATATGCTATAGAAACAATATATTATAACAAAAATTAAAAGTTATAAATTTACGATGTTGTTTTATTTTTTTATAAAGGGCAATATTTTTGCTTTTTCTTATAGCAAATAGTTTGCAAACATCAACATATATATGTAATATCTGTAAAAAAACATATAAAATAAATGTATAAATGTCAATAGAAGTAAAATAGAAAAAATTAAAAAAGATAACTTTTTTAGATAAATAAACCATCTTTCAAGAGATTTAATTTATTTTTCTCTTAGTATTTCTTGTAAATAGTGACATATTAAATAGTGAACTTTTTTTTCATCTATGAATAGTAATACATGTAAACATTTTTTGAGATCTGTTTTCAATGGAATAGATTTAATATATTCAGGACAAAATGTTATTATTCTCAAAAAACTATGAAAACTTGAAACTTCAAAGGATGTGTACAATCTCTAAACATTGATTAATATGGCTCAAAATGTATATTTTTTCATTTTTTAACAATATTATTGTTTATAGTTTTCATAGAATTAATACACAATAGGTTTTTTTTTGATAAATAATTTCAAATATAACCATTTATAAAAATGAATAGTATACCTAAATTAGTTTTAAATTACAAAATTTTCTTAACAACAACAGCATTATAGTATTAAGACAATAAGTTTGCACTTGCATTGTTAAATAGAAAGCCCAAATTTGAAGTCTTTCAAAAAAGTTAATTTATTGTTTGTTATTCATGATATATATGTTAATAAGAAATATTTTTAACTTATTCAATATATCCCCCCTTTCTTTTGAATTACAATCTCCAAAAGATTCATCATAGCGTTGCATGAGTCAAAAATATAGGATAAATATGAACAAATTAAATCTTTTAAATGTCCTAAGCTCATTAATTTCCTACTATATGCTAATAGTATTTTGTTGTATAACACAAAAACAATCAAATGATGTATTTTATGTCTCCATAAACTGGTTTACGAACAACATAACCACAACGCAAGAGCCATAGGGACAATTTTTGATGGAAAAAAATAATCACAATAAGAAGCTCAGAATGTAGAGTGAGATTAATTTGCATATCTACAATTTCATTTTTGAATTTTTTAATCATAGGTTATTCGACATACTAAATTCTATTCAAATAAATAAAACAACGTGGATGACCGATATATAGTCATATCTGAATTGGAATTCATGAAAATGAAGAATTCCATACGTAAGTTGTCCCCAAAATTCTTTTACTGATAATTTCTTTTTAAATTAATTTCACATTGGTTTTCGATCAATACAGCAACATATAGTTTCAAAATTACTTATATACATAAATCCCAAAAAATGAAGTTTTTATATATTCTTCAGATATAAGAAAAATTGAACATAATCAACTTTTTATCTGAAAAATTGCAGTTTCCTTTAAGCAGATTTGACAATATAAATGACTTTCATGTATAATATCTTTTTTTAAATGAAAAAAAGAAAAGAAGATTGAAATAAATTTCAAAAAACATTTATTTATTTAAGAGAAAAAAAGCCTAATTTTCCTATTTTAATCATTATTTATTTATTTATCAATTACCAAAATATGATTGACATTATAAATTGAAACATCAATGTATTTTTGTTAAAATATATTATATATAGCCAAAAAGAAAAATTTCGTGTTTATTGTATTTTCACCTTTCAAATAAAGTATATTTCATAAATTTATTCTTTCGAGACATGTTATCAAAAATGAGAATTAAGTTATAAAAATAAAGAAAAACATGAAAATAAGTGCATGGTAAACGTGGTACCATAAAATAGTACATTAATTTATTTGCAGTAGTTCTTGACTCAAATATTTATAACACATGGCACATTAGAGGAACGATGATAAAGTTACTTCGAATCTATATATATATTTTTTTCTATAAAAATTCCATAACTAGATATATTTCGATAATTTTAACTAAAGAGATCTCAAAAGCTATTATTTTTTATCCATACTAAAAGAACTTCGTGGAGGACCTTTTTTTCATATATTTGAAAGGTTAGTTTTGTCTCGATGAGTCAAATAGAAATTAAAAAATATACAGCTGTATCAAATTCTCGAAATTTGTCATTTCAGAATTGTTTAGTTGACATATCTACTCTTCTTGATGAATATAATTGAATAACATGAGAGTATCTCAATAGTGGTATATTTATAACTCAAACAATAATATAATCCGTGTTTCCATTAATTGAATGTTAATGGAAGCAAATACCTCATATTTTATTGATGATATAAGGAAAAGGTATATAGAATTTATAAGATAATGACGCAAGTTTTTCAAGTAACTTACCACGCAACCTACGTTTGTAAATCGTTTGTTTCATTAGTTCAATTTCATTTTAGTTTTTGAATATGTTGACAAGCTACATAGCCTCAGGGGGCGTCCATAGACTTGAGGCTATATTCTTCTTCTACTCCCTTCCCCGAGTGACTCTACAAAATTGGTCTAAAATAAATTTAAAGGTGGAAACTTTGACTCGATACTCAATTTGAACTATTTAATGACTTGCGACTCTATACCGGAGTTTAAAATTTATACTAGTTGAGAATATAAGAAGAAAAATATGGATAACCCAACTTAATAAAGAACAGAATGGAAAAGAAATCACGGATGAATAGAGGAAGAGAAACTATTTAAATGTCGTTTTTTTTTTAATTTGGAGCTGTTATTCTAATATAGTACATACTTTGGTGTTTCATTTTGGTTTTATAAATTCATATGTCCCGTATTTGATTTAAAAAAATGATAATATATCGAAGTACTAGCGGTATATGCTACACGAGTTTCTGCATTCTATTGGGATTTCCGTGGCTATGAGGGGAGGGGGATGGACCTTGTTGGCGTGTAGTAATAATAACAAATAACATAAAAATCTTCAAAGAACCTAGAATGCAACTACAGTCAAACCTGTATTAAGTAGCCAGGAGAAACAAAGTGAAAAAACTTGTGCTTAATCCAGATTATTAATTTTATACGTAAAAGTTTTTAAAAAAAAGTTGATAACTGGATACAGCCGCTTAGCGCACAGACAAGTTTAAAAAGGTGGAGTTAGACAAGGTTTGCTGCATTTTTTTACGAATGAAAAAGGATTATATTATGGAAGAATACTATCAATACATATATGTAATATTATGAAAGTCCTTATTTATGAGGTTTTGTCCAGTCCAGTTTTAGGAACGGTCCTTTTGATTGTCAGTACTAGAACTGATTAAAAAAAGAAATAATATTAAGTGATGTCATCAATTACCAAACTTTATCTTTTGAAACTTTTAGAACTAACATGCAGGATATTTGGGAATGTTTTGACAATTTTTTTATACAATTAAACACATTGCTAAATAGCTCTTGAGTTTTTATTTGTGCGATTTATGAAAATCAATTTATTGCTTAAACTTTTATTTTTAATATAACATTTTTTTTTTCAATTAATTTTCTTAATTTGAAGTTTACCAAATTATTTAAATATTCCAAAAATTTAAAATGGTGTAGTTTGTCGAATTGGAATAATCAGAACAGGATTTATTATGGAAAAGAAAAATATTTTTTAGGCATTTGCAGAATCGCCAATAAATGAAAGATTAAATAATTTATGGTTACTTCAAAAAGAGTCCCAGTGATATTGAGATATACTCTATAAAAATTATGCCATTTTTACTAGATTGTACAAAAAGTATATTTGACAAAAATATAACATTTCTATTAATTTACATGTTTGCACAAATATAATTTGTGCAAACTTTTAATAATCCAATTGAAATGTATTGACCATTTTTGGAAAATATAAATGTAAATTAAAGATTCTAGATTTGAGCTCCATTCATTTATGAGCATCTGAAAGAAGAAAAAAAAAACGAAAATCGGGCACAAAAATTATTGACTGGAGTTCATTTATACTTAATTTATTTATTAATTTTTTTTTTATCTTTTGATCACTAGTTTGTTTTATTTATCTGCATTTTTTTAGACTCTTTGGATTTGTAAAGACGTATCAAAAAGATTTTGACTAAAATTATCACCATACTCTTTATATGAGAGACTCTCTTCAAATGCCATATAAGCGAGTTATTTTCTGAAATGACATCTCGCTATAATAATTTATGGGAATGGGAATAAAAATAATTATTTCAAATTTATCAATGATAAAATTTTTCTCATGATTTTTCTTTAATTAATTTATTGATTATATAGAAAACTTATTACTATTATTACTTTGTATTACTTTTTTTTAATTTATGTATAATTTTTATATTTATTTTCGATAATGTAGTCAAGTAAATAATATTATTGACCTATGGGTTGAACTTTATTGGGTTCGAAAATGATTTTATAAGTTTACTTTATAAGTTTTTAAATAAACTCAGTTTTTTTAACATCTGTAACTAAATAGATTTATTGATCAACTATCTAAGATATTACTTAATCATGTAACTAAGTAATGGATCAAATAACTATTTCCATTACTTAGTTACATGATTAAGTAATATCTTAGATAGTTGATCAATAAATCTATTTAGTTACAGATTTAAAAAAAACTGAGTGTATACAATTGTGTCTTTATATGGTTTAAAAAGCATACCCAAACCCCTCACTTCATACTCGGTAGAATATGTATCAATGGCTATGCTTCAATAAAAACTACCAGTTCTCTAATGGTCATTAATTTTTCTTTCATTTCCATGTATTAATTTGTAAGATGCTCGTCTCGAACAAACATTTTTCTTCAGGAATAGATAAGCTAATATATTTTGTGGATAATCAGTTATATGCATAATATAATATATAGTGATGGAGCCTATATCTAAGAATATTTTATAACTGTTCCCTTAAGAAATGGTGAGTTAGTGCCAGAAAAACTAAATTTCCTATAGGCTTTTTTAAATGTCGTAACTTTCATTAATCTAAAAGAGTGGTGATCAATAAAAAATTCAGTATAATGAGATTTTTTTATCTAAATAAGAATACATAAGGAAACCGTTTCTCTCGTAAATCAACAAACCAGCACTACTTATAATGGCTTAGGACAAGTACTTTAGTTCAGTGTTGGTCCGGTCCACTTCAGTCCTGCACATCAGATCTACACCATGGGTACAGAGTGGGTACATAAAATTCTTGACTCTGATTCCAGTATTTTAAATATCACTAACTCCGACAATTTTTTAATATTATTTTTTATAGCCTATAAGTGTAGGTACTGTTGACTCATTTGAATTTAGAGACTATAAATATTTAATTTATAGGTATATGTAGTTATTAGTTATATGGAGTAAATAGTTATGCCAGGTATAGAATTTTTTTTTGTTTTATTAGATATTTAACAATAGGGACAACATATTTAATTTAGCAAAATTCATCAACTGCTTATACAGGAAGTTTATGTACAAAATGTATGCACTCGTAACCGAGGAAAGATAATTAAAAACAATCTCTAACTCTGATGAAATTGACTATTCAAAATACTAAGTAATGAACTAGCATGAGTATTTTTTACCAAAAATAATAATTTATACTTTAGAGATGTTCGGAATTGTGAATATATAGACTATAGAGTACATTTAAAGTTGGTAAAGTAAACTTATAAATGAGTTAACTTTCAAGTTTTATAACTCAATTGTACTTAATACCTATAATTTATAACAATTTAGGAAAAAAACAACTTTAGGAACACTCAATGTAAGTCATAGACTATACATATTTTTAAGTTTTATATATATCAATTGAATTATTTTTTGTAGCTGGAGTCAGAGTCATCACACATTTTCCGACTCCCAATTCTGACCTCGACTCTACTACTTAAGCATTGACTCCCACTCTGCAGCCCTGTGAAAAACTGATAAAGTTTGGTCTTTAATAACTTCACTTAACTTTATTTCTTCTTTTTTCATTCAGTTCTAGTACTGACAGTCTGAAGAAACGACGGTCTTAATGACCATTCCTAAGAAGTTAGAAGACTGGACAGGACAGAATAAAGAAGAACTGTCACGAAACTATTTGTAAGTTATAAAAACTGGTTGAGAAAGTTTTTGTTTCTGAACAGATTATCTACTCAACTCGGATAAGAAATCTGCAACTATTACTCATTTGTTATAAGATAAAAATCAACTCAATCTGATAGTATAACAAGATGGAATTATTATTTTAATATATAGTTATTCTTCATTTTGGAGGACACATTGTCTTCTTTGTAAGGAATTTCAAAGCCAACTTTAATTCATTTACTTGCAGTAAAAGTAGATTCTATAAATCTAATGTTACAGTGCTTGAATTTGTACTTAAATACATTGCAGGTATTACAAACTTTATAAATTTAAGTATACAACTTAAGTATAAATGTTTACTTTAAAATAGTCCACAATACCTAAAACAAATAAGCCTAATACTTGGATTTGACATATGTATATTTAAATATATTTGGCCTTATTCCGCCTACGACTACCGGTTCTTAAATGGTATTTACAGAGGAACCCGTTCGACTCACTTTCTTCGAGTATGTTAAACCTTATATTTATGTACAATCTTATTTGTGTATATTAGGGTGAAAATAAAATCTCTTCTTTTTTTTTAAATAGTAAATGGCTTAGGTTGAAAAATGGTTCTTAGTTTTACAATAAACCCTTTAGAAAAGTTTCAACAGTTTTGATAAATATCTAGATTATTAGTAAATAAATATTTACAGTGAAAAAAACAAATTTTGAGCCCTGCCGATTTTTTAAATTGAGGCATTAACAAAGAAACTATAATTTTAGTAGTAGGTTTATTTTAACAGTGAGAGGCAATATAAACAATAAAAAAAGTGTTTGAAGGAAGAAAAATGTTGATTATAACCCATATAACACCCTACCCATTGTGCCGGGAATATTACTTTTTAGGTGTGTTTCCCTGTTAAGGAAGAAGGACGTCTTCATCGTATCAAAGGGAGGTAGATGGGGTCATCTACCAAGAAGTCTAGGACGAAAACCCCCTTTCCTCAGGAAACGGTACTGAGAATGGGTACTGCAATGTGGCCATTAAAGTGACACAAAAATACAGATATCAGGGGAATGTGATTTAAATGTAATAGGCTAAAATAAAGAAATAAAAATCATGAATTAAATTTTAATTAACTTCAACTGACGTTATTTTATTTATTTTAACAAAAATAATATTTTTGGGATGGAGGGACTGTGGCCCCCACAAAATAAAGAAAATTTTGCTTTTGACAAAAAAAATAATATTAAGAATTTTTTTAATAAAAAGAAAATTTGGAATTGTTCGATTAAAATTATCGATATGAATCGAGTTGCAAAATATTTCTTTGCTGAAGTAAAATTAATAAAACATATAGTTTTACAATTTTTCTTTAACTTGCCTTATGTTGTGAGTATTTTAATTCCAAGCATGTTGGCAATGAATATATATTCTCATTTGGTGCCGCGTATAACGCGCATTTACTTTGATGTTTCTCTTCATTTTTATTAAAAAAACCCTCAGTATTTGATACAAGGTGTCTGATATATAAATATTAATAAGACGTTCATTCTTAATTTATGCCAAATAAGACACCTTATTTTTAATAATTTTTAGTTTTTGACTTTGAATACTGTCAATTTAACTTTTAAAAATACGACTTTTTATTTATTATTCCTTATTTTCTAGTGTAGATTTGTTTTTATTTCAGCATATTTTTATATTAAATAAGTTTGATATTTTCATTTATTATGAATATTTAATTCCTTTTCTTTCGATAATAACCTTTCAAAAAAGAAACTATGAATCAATAATTGCTTTTAATTATTTTTTTGTTTTATTAAGATGGAAAATTAAAAGTAATTTTATTATAGCTCTGATATAGTCTCTTTTGTCCAGAAATTTGAGATGAAGTGTTGGTTACTTATTTATTGCACGTTCAGAACTTAGTGTGTGGCATGGTAATTTTAGAAGTTGACGCGGTGGAGAGACAAAACTAATCAGTTAACTTTGAGGAATGACTACTGTGATAAAAGGTTCTGTGACGATGTTCCAATCATGGATATTAATAATTGAAGTACCATTCCAATTGAAGTTAGGTGAACAGTATGGCAGTAAACTGATATCTCCCTAATCACTTCCATCTCTTATGTCTCTTTTTTTATTTGGGTATCCTGAATTGTCTGTCTTAATAGTAAACATAGTAAAACATGCTCAGAGAGAGAGCATGCCACACACATTTCTCCAAAAATTTCAGCCATATTTTTTACTTGTTTCATGCTCTGAATTAATTGTATTTGATGTACACAACGTGAAGGACGTTTAAAATACTTTTGACCCACATATATATGTAAAAATTCACATTGAACTCTATTATAAGGCTCAACTTTTTCTTTTATCTCCACCCAAGTAATGCTTTTCAGAAATTTAATGCAGGGCGAAACTTGTGCTTATTTTTTTGAATTTATAATTACACTCCAAATTGTGAACATTACTTCAGATAGTTTCCACTAGTTTCCCTATTTATAATAAAAAAACACATAATAAAGAAGATTTATATTATTCATATAATCTAGGACACTTGAAAACGAGCTAGCTCAGTTTTGGGAAGAATTGAGCTCCATTATTATATAACAGTGGGGTAATTTATTGATATGAAGTTCACACACTATTCAAACAAGTCTACTACCAAAAATGTATCTATAAGTAGTATTCTGAGCATGTTCTACTATAGTTACTCTAAACTCAAAGCAAAAATATAAACAATTCAGGATATCTAATATAAGAGACATATAAGATTGAAGGGATTTGGGAGATATCAGTGTACAGCCCTATTGTTCACATAATTTCAATTGTGATGATAATATAACTATTAATATAAAGGATTTGAACAACGCCACTGAGCCTTTTATGACTCTAGTCATTCCTCAAAGTCCACAGATTAGTTTTACTGAAAAAAAGGAATTAAATATGCATAATAAAAGAAAAATATCAAAATTATTGAATATAAAAATAAAATATGCTTTTATTTAAACAAATCAACCATGGAAAAAAAGAGAAAATAAATATATGGTCGTATTATTAAAAGTTTAATTCACAGTTTTTGTATTCCAAAATTATAAATTCGTAAAATAGGTTGTCATATTTGGAATAAATGAACAACAAAATTATTTTTGATACTAATACATTTGACACTTTATATAAAAAAAAATGAGATTTTACAAATAAAAATGAAGAGGTACATCAAAATAAATGCACGTAATACAAAGTACCAAATGCTAATATTTTCTTATGGGCTGCATGCTTAAAAATAAAATACTCATACCATGAGGCAAGTTAAAGAAATATTGTTTCAAAAAATACATTTCATCTATAATGCTTAGTAAAATAAAAATACTCTATCGAGATTAAAATCGATAACTAAAAAAAACAAAACATAAAAATTTCCTTTTTTTCCACATTTTACAGATTCGCAAATCCAAACACGTCCATGAAGGACCATTTATTTTGGACGTTTAAAGGAATAAAATGCATAATAAAAGATATCCAGCGATAGCAAATTTTCAACTTGTGTCATTTCGGTACATCCTAATATACAAAATGCAGTTTTACAATTAAGAATTTTCGAGACCAGTACATGAATCTTTTTATTTCTTAGTAGAGATATTTCCAAATCAATTTATATACAAACGTAAGGACCTTATAAACCTAATCATTTAATCCAACCATCTTCAGCCTCAACTATGGCCTCCAACCTGGCGCGGAACCTGCTGCTTGACTTGATCAGGTGATCTTTATTCATATTGTTCACATCTTCAATAATGGAGACTGTAGTGAAGCCAAATTGTTATGAGCGCGCTTGTTGGACCCTCTCTTCAAGACACCCCACACGAAATAGTCCAAAGGATTGCAGTCTAGGGAGCTAGGGTGGCCACATTTCCTTAGACCAGAATATCTACAAATGATCTGAAAGCCAATTTTGTACGCAGATCGATCAGTCTTCTTCCTTGCTGGTATTCCCATCCCTCAAGACTCCTCGAACTCCTTTGCAACTTTGTACATGGCGGTAAAGGACAACTTCAGAAAGCTGATTATATCTTTGGGTGCACGGCCTGCACGGAGGGCCACAATGATCGCTTGACGACGGTTGTACGCGGAGAACATTTTCAACAGTTTGTAAACATAATTTATACAAAACTATCTACTGAATCTGATAAACTTGGTTTTTAAAATTAAAATTAATTTTAAATTAAATTGTTTATAAATTTAACAATATAGCGACGATGTTTTCATTTATGATTCCATTTTGAAAATTTAATGAAATTATCAACTTTTAGCCTTCTAAAAATAAATATTTTATCCAAAGTTTGGGCGCCATTCACTTTTTAATCAGTATGCGATAGGAGGTCCCGTACCACCGTGGTTCTATTATTCATCCTTCAGGGTACATTGAAGGTTGATGTCCTATTATGTCTTCTTGAACAGGATTACAAAGAAACATAACTTCCGTTTAACGCCATTGGCGTATATAATAAAGAATCACTCGGCTTAAGCGTTTTTAACGATTTATGCTTTACAAACTTTACAAGAAAAAAAATCTCGTAAGTTCATAGTTTTGTTTATTATTATTACCGAAACATGAACGGAAAAAACATATTTTAATAAGATTTACTTCCATCATAGTGATGGACCATTTTGGTTATTAGCTTTTGGCTCAGGTTATGTATTTCAAAACAATACAACCTCCAGAAATTTGCCTGTTTCTCACTAATTTTTTTTTGTTGTTGTTGCAGGTCGGATTAGGTATAGTAATTCAGCAAATTGAGATCCGTGGGCTCTAAAAAGTTAATCCTGTTACTTTGAGTAATAATGAAAAAAATGAGGAAAATAATAATTGAGCATTTATGAGCAGTATTGTGTCGTTTTTTATTTATCGACCAAGTCCATTCTTAGGGTATGTCCTATAAACCCTTTAATCCAGTGCTTAGGACTTTCAGTGCTAAAACAGGATAAAAAATAAAGTTGCGTAACATTATCATGAACCAATCTATATAAGTTAATATGTAGGACTGGACGGTACTGCAGTCTTCAATACTAAATAATAATTGGTATAAAAGTATTTAGTACGACAAGGGTATTTTTTTTTATAAGATAGATATTTTAATTTCACAGTATTAATTATATACTGTTTGGGATCCCCATATTTAAAAATTGTTTCCCGTTATTCTTTTCATTGACAATGGGGCGTGAAAAGAGAAATTCTAATAAGTATTAAAGAGGAAAATATTTAATTGTAAATCATTTACCTCACAGGAGCAATAAAGGCACTCCGACTTCGTAGAAGCAATCTCTTATTTGTTGGCTTGTTTGAACCGGGAGATTTTGAATCATGTTGTTGCTGTTGAATTTTTGCTGAGGAGCTGCGACGTATGATATCTTGTACATAGGACCTTTGTCGTATGGAGAAGGGAATGTGATGAAAGTTAAGAGGTTGACATTCATCTCGATCTTTCGACTCCATCTTTTGTTTTGTTTTTATTCTGGGACTTTACACTCCAATGATCACTGATACATAAATTACTCTTTGTTTGATTTTGAAGAGTTAGATAATGCAATAATATACAGCAAATATATACAAACATAAATAGAATTATTTATCAAAACCGGATACTCTGAGCTTTGAAAACACACTCTTTTTATTTTTCGTATATTAATATTTATATACTTCGTATGTTGATATTCAGTTTTAATTAATTATTAAATTACAAGAGTGGTAAATGCTCACAATAAAGCTAGTGATCTGTAATTGCTAGTCACATTTACACTTAGTTTTTTCAGAAAAACAAAACAAATATGAAGTGATTTTTTACTTTTAGTTGTTATCATATGTTGACTCCTTAGAGATAAAAAAATTGGTGTGATTACATTGAGCAAAAACAAGCAAAGTTATTGAAGTCCACAGCTATATATTTATTTTTACATCAATTACTCCAAAACTTGTATGAAATTATCCTATACTTCTATAAAAACGGAAAAGTTCAGTATTAAAAATTTAATAGGATGTAAAATACAGTGACGATGGAATATAAAAATATTTGAAACACTCTCGATATTGTGCATGTATTTATTTTTTAATAATACAATTTGAATGCTTTGTTCAAGTGGGACGGTGTCAAACTCTAATTCGCATAACACCTCTATCTTTTGTATGACTATGGTTGACTCTTGTATGATATATAGCAGATCATTGTACGTATTGAATAACTCTAAAAGGGTTTAACAAAAGATTTTTATATTTATTTATATATAGGGCTTTCGTTTAGAATTAGTTTCATTGACTTATTTATAGATAAAATTAGCAATTAAATATACAAAATAACTATAATGGGCACTTGATAGAGTGTAAACCTCCACCTAAAAATATTTTCCCTAATTATGGTCAATTATGCGTTTTTAACGTTTTTGGTGACATTGACCTCTCCAAATTGCATTTGAGTTATGTATTTTAATTGGTTTGAAATTACATTCTTTTAATTACATTCTAAATATTAAATGACAAATTCAGCAATAAAAAAGACTGAAGGACTATTACCATATTTTTTTTTCCATTTTTTTTTCTCTTTTGACAGTCAAGGTTATAAAGGATAACCAACAATAAAACTAAGACATGTGAAAATTATGTTCTTGAATATTTAAACTAACAATAAATATGACTTTTTTCTAATAATTATTAATATTGAAACGTAATTGGTTTAATATATATAATTTAATTTTTATATTGAGGATGAAAGAATAGGAAATGAGAATTCATATTTACAAATTGAAATCAAATCGAACTTTAACCATTTACTTCTAACTTGAATTACATTTGGAATGAAAAGATTTAGATATAAATATGAATACTTGAAGCCTAAAGATTACTAAAGCTGGAGTTATAGTTACAATATATAGGTATGTAAGTATAATGAAAATATAAGTTCAAACTCTAAGTCGGACTAAAAAATACACCCATTAGTAATTTCATGGGACATATAATTTTTTACCGGTTCCAGTATCAATATAGGTATCCATATTTTGATGCTTTTAAATACTTTTTCGACTAAAAATATAAAACTAAAATGTAATTTAGGGTAGTTGACGCGCACTAAAAGTAATTTTAATATTTACAAATACGTAGGATTTTTTATTTGTGGTGGAAGATAGCATAAAATTTAGTTACTTTTTTGGTATAAATTTTTATTCATTTTTTTATGTAAAATTCCTTTTCTAATTGAGTTAAAAAATGTATAGAGGTTACTCCATAGGCGCGTCAATTTTTCAACTTGGATTCAATCAGTTCAAACGGTAATCATTTGACTTGTACTATTAGAGCTCGAAGGTCATGGACTAGGATACTTCAAAAGATCTCGACTGGACTTTGACTAAGACATTTAAATTATTCTCAACTAGACGTGAACTAGTAAGGTAAAATGTTCTCAACTGGACTTGGACCAGTAGAGTTAAAAAAATATAAACTGGACTTAGTCTAATAGAGTTAAAGGTTATCAACTGGACTTTAAATCGAAGAGTTAAAAGGTTCTCAACTGGATATGAAATCTCAACCAGATTTGAACTCAACAATTTGAACGAGTCACAACTGAGCATGGACACAAAGAGGTCAAGGCTCACAACTAGACTTAATTTCAAGAAATTATGTGACTAACTACAACATTAGGACTTATAAACACATTTCTGACTCTTAATTATTATTTTAACGTAATATTAAATGTTTTTCTCAGTATTAGGTTAATTAGGTGCAAAGAAGGAATTACATGGTGAGTTTTGTTGTTACTTTTATAACAGAGCTAAATACATGAAGTTAATTATTTGTCCATTAATGAAACTAATGAACCAATTAGTATGTATACAATAATGTGTTGTTATTCTGACTTTCGATCAGTCTCAGTAATAATATTGTAGAATCGACTGAAGACAGTTGGAGAAGTTTACAAAAAAAAACAAAAAAACTCCAAGCTGGAATAACATACAATCAATTAATTTTCAGACAACAGACTTATATCAATTCAATATGTCAAATGGTAGTTTTTTCACATATTGAAATAAAATAAAATTTGTCAACCCTCCTTTTTAACAATTGATAAATATCAAACTTGTGTTAAAAATTCAAAAAACAAAAAAAAATATAATACTTTTTAATGGATTTCTAATTTCTAATTCGACTTTTTATGATGTTGACATATTAAATAAAGATAAAATAATATTTATGTATATTATAGATTGGATAATTCAAAAAAACTTTTGGAACCTTGCTCTCGCCATGAAACATGTATGATCTAAAGTGTAATTGTATAAAATAATTTAAAAAAATTAAAAAATGTGAGGGAAATTGCCGTATTAGTTACAACTGATAGCAAAATAATCAATAATTTTATGGATAAAAGTTACATATGAAAACAATGAGAAACTTACTGAATTATTAAAAAAAAAAATTGATATCTCGGATTAAAATAAAAGAGTGGAATTTATTTTACAAAAATCTGCATTATATTATAAAATTGAAATGAAAGTTTATGGATGTAGCTTTTTTGATATTTGAGAAAAATGGACTGAGATATGTCTTCTCTAACATATTCATAGCATGTTAGCGATCATAAAATATACAGAAAAAACAACTGGTTTTGTTCAATGTCTAAGCCGAATGATACTTTAAATACATTGTATAATTGTTTTTTTCCTTCACCCACTATGAAAATGTTCTTCGACACAAAATCAACAAAGGCGTTTTTTCTTTCCCAAAATTAAACCATCTGTATCCTTTAACTATTATACTTATGTGAAAGGTTGTATCAAAGGTACTCGTACATCATTAATCCAAGTCTATACATGAAAAAGGAAGCGAAAAAGCAAAGTATTATTATCAAAAGATAACCCTTTCTGACTAATTTCGAAAAATTACCATTATGTCTTTAATGTTTACGATATCAAATTTAAGAAACGGAGGATTAATATAAGAGGTTTTTAGAAACAGTAGTTTTGCATCTATATCTTTTTTTCATTGCTTAATACGAAGTAATATATTCGACAACTTGTTTTCCAACAAGAATCTAACTTCATAATATTCTTCTTGTAGAAGCCCTTGTCTCTGTTGGTAAAAAACTCGGACAACAAATTTTCACAGCCCTATATAGAGCCAAATTTGGAGTCAAAAGCGGATTGATTATATAAAAAGAAATAGGTGCAAGCACTTGCTGCTAGGTCCAGACTTTAGGGTGGATGCATAAGAACTTCCCATCCGAGCTCCTGGAACGTCTGTCCCGTTATCAAAAATGTGTGCCTTATCTTGATGATGTCTTTTTGTCTCCTATTCACCAATACTGACACATTTTTGTTCCATTGCCAGCTTCAAACGGTCGGATTATTCACAGTAGAGGACAGAATTGTATCCACAAAAATCGCATCCAATGTGACCATTGACAAACAAAATATACTTAATTAAAAAAAGAGTGGAAAAAACAAAGTTAATTTTTTCCCCACCTTATAAATCAACATACTATCTAAGCATATACAGTAGAGGAGGGATTAAGTCTTTGATCCCTTGCCGATTTCCTAAGTTTTGCCACTCCTATCCATTCACTTTTTTATTCTTCAGAAACGTATTTGAGCTTAAACCGTATGTTTAGGGTCATTATAGTGCTGGAGACCCATTACACCAACCATTTTCAGTACCCCTCCCTAAGGAAAAAAGGTTGTCGTCCCAATATTTTCTTGTATATAACTATGTTATTCTGCTTCCGATGCAACGAAGTCGTTTTTTCAACGAAGCAGAGAAACACCACCCCAAAAATCTCCATGCTTGAAAGTGGACATGGTGTTTATTACTGTGTTCTACTGAGCATTTATCCTCTTTCTAACACATATTTTGTTCATAAAATGTTTTTTTACTTTTAAAGTAAACCTACTATTATATTTATGACGCTATTTTTGTCATTAGGCTAACATGCAAAATCAGAAAGGGAGCAAATCATTTTTTCTCTAATGTATATGTTTATTCACAAACTAACTATTTGTATAAGAAGTGTTTAAATAAGTTGCAATGTATGTATTTTTAAAGTAGTTAAAGTAAGGAGCGTTGAAGAGCTTAATAAATAGTAATTTTTTTTTCCAGGAGTAGAGCGTACTGGATCTATGGTTTGAGTTAAAGCTTGATTGAGTTGATATTCTTTGTGGTATACTTTAAGCTCTCCATGATTTCCAGTCATTATTGAATAATAATAATAATATACTTGGGAATAATTAAAAAACCAATGACCTATTTGGTTCTTTTTGTATTTATTTTTGAAGGAAAAGTTGAGAGATAGAGTTGAAGTCTCGACGTGATTCATTTATAAAATAAATATTTAATTATAAAACATTATAAAAAAGTTTGAAACTTTTTTATAATTGCAACACTTTTTTCAATTGAAATTTATATTTTTTATATAAAAAATGTTTCTAAAATTTGAAATTTTTTTATAGTTATTTGTTAAAAATACAGTAACAAACAAAATGCGAATGTCTCATTTTGATGACGAAACAGACTCTGAATTATCGTCTAAATTAAGTAAAATTTGATGAAGCTTCCATTTTTTAAATGTAAAAAATCAAAGTTTGTAAATTTTCCCCTTTGTTATTTTTTAAAATATTGTGTATAACATTAATGTGGTACGTCTAAAAAAAATAAAAAATGTGTGTTACGTCTGATTGGCTGGTGGCCACCAATCCAAGGGCCAAGGATTGATTGAAAATTTAAGGAATCGTAGCAAAGGTATTTTTCATAAGGTATGGCGCAAGGTCTTCAGGGTCTGCAATGCCTAGAGATTTGGAAGAGCTGGTGAAGATGTACATAATAATTTTTGGTGTTTTGACCAGAGAGGAGAAACGATGGATTTAGAATTGTAGAAGGCTAATAATGTTTATAAGCATTTTCTTTTTTAAGAACTGGCTCGAGATCCTTTATTGTTCTTTTTTCCCCTCAATGTTGTTGCTTGGTTCTTTTTTCCTATTATCTTATTCTTGTTCTTTCATGAGTAGATGTAAGATGAGTAGTGGTAATATGTAGTAATGAATTTTATCAGACAAAAATACTTTACTAGTGGATAAAATGTACAACCGGGGCAATAACCTCTTACTTGCTGAAGCAAAACTAGAGGTTTAGTGTGTGTACCTAACCAAACAACTAACCATAATAATGTTTACTTTGGTTGAGGCAGCCGGTGGCAAAAATAATCCCCTTTGTTTCAAAACCTTTAAAAATTGGCCAGGACACCAATTACAAGATGCTTCCATATTGCCATGGTTGAACTAAACTATCAAGATTTAAATTATACAAGGGTACAGGCTGGCGTACCGTCACACACATCATCCTGATTCCATAAGTTTCCTTCCATCAATATCCCATATTTTTGTTTAAGGACATATGTGCTTCATCCTCATCTAATTTGAATGTGCTCGACTTTTCTGTCTGAGGTGACTAGGAGATGGAGACCAACAGAACTCCCTATTCAACTGACGTCTGCCTGAGGGATCAAATATTGCTGTGTTAGATAACTTATCTGAGAGGGTGTGATCAACTTTCCTGCACCGTGTGGAGGGTGGGATTACTTCTAATCCTAGCCATATTGAGTGGCCAAGTTAACAAAGTGTATGTAAATAAGATATGTTAAAAAAATCATTGTTTTAAAAAAGTGTTAATATTTATGCAATGCTACTTCTTGAGCACATAGTTTGCTTAATTACCCTGTCTATTAAATATCAAATTATTTATAGTGGTTTTAGCCAGTTAGATTTTTTAGGGTACATTGTTTTCATTACGTTAATGAAAAATAAATGTGAAAAAAAATGATATAGCTATACCCGAATAGAAACTTACGCACATACCCTTATCTAACTAAGGTACAAAAAATTCAATATACAGATTTTTTTCAAATATAAAAATATTTATATAAATACAGATTAAATAAAAAGTTTAAATTTGTAGGTAACAGAACTGGTCTAAGCTATTTCAGGGATCATATGTTAAACAAATTGGGACAGTTGAAATTCCCATCTGGGCAGTGATAGTGCTCATGGGCAACAATGAATATGTTTGAATATATCACCAGCGTTACCTCACTAATTCAAAAATTAACATAGTATTGTGCTCTCATCTGTCAATTACGCTGCTTCTTTTTCCTAACGTGTGTTCTAAACGTTGATTGGATGAGTTTAAGTTACATCTTGTTAAGCTGTGAAGAAATGTTCCTTAATTATCGACTAATAACTCTATAGTTAGTAATAATTGTCTAATTAAAACTCTAGTAATAAGTTATCAATATTATAAGTATAGTCCTTTTCCAAAGGGACAGGAATACTATTTCTTGTTTATCCTATATCTTTATATATATATTTTTTATGTATTGGCCATATTATAACTGCTATGAAAAAATAATGGCTATCAAATACAAGGTAGGGAAAACAAATGTGGACTTTTAATTCATCTTTTTTTTTCTTCTCATTAGTATGAAAAGCGTTTACTTTTTGATACTTTGTTTCCACTGTCCTCTTTACATAAACAAACAATAATAATAATTTAGTCATTATGAGCAAGCAATTAGCAAAACAGCAGCGTATCTCAGTTCTCCTACATTCTTGAGTTTATGTAATGAAGACACACGTTAAGTGTTCTTTTAGCCTGGATTTTAAATTGGCCAAAATGAAAAATAAAATGGATAAGACTGCTTCATGATGTCAGAAATGGAAGGGCCATAACTAAAAGAGGGATAAGAAGTTCTTGTTAAGTTTGGAGTAGAATATAAAGGATAATTCCACTAAGTCGTTGAATTGCCTCGCAAATGACGTGGCTGTGGCTCCTAGAACCATCAAGAGGGTTATAAATCACAACAGGGTATTAGTTTCTTTTAATAAGGCCCTTTGCTACCTGCTAATAGAGAGCATAAAAACCAGGACGCTCGAGACGTGCAAGAAAATACTCACATGGATGAAGCCAAATGGGTCAATTGTAAAAAAATTAGCGTTCTAGTATATTTTCACGGTTGATCAATTCCAAAACCTCCGTAACGACTACTGGCTGACAGAAACAAATGAAGACGTCCAAGTGGTTAACCACACGAAATATCCGGCCAAATTTTTTTCTCAGTGTTGTGGCCTCTCATGGGAGGATGATGTCCCCGTTCTTTTCTGGACAGAAAATTGGCCAGGAGGCCTACTATTAGATGCTTAAGTACATCATGTTGTCATTGTTGAAGAACAACTACCTTGAGGTTAAATATATGTGAACTCAGGACGGCGCCCTCTCTCACACGTCCGCCAAGTGCCAAAAGTTATGCACCGATAACATGCTTCAAAGTGATATGGCCCCTTCTATGGTTCCCACTAGTCTTTTCTATATGGGGCATTTTGGAGAGGGAAACCAACTGGACCTAACACCCAAATGTGGACTCACTTAAGTCCTCCATAGTGCTTGCATGGCACAATTTGTCAGAAGAATTTGTCATTGACCTTCAAAGTATGGCCTTCATACGATTTGTAAATGCTATGATTTATAATGAAGGTGGCAATATTGAGTGAAAACAGTGTAGCAAAAAATTTGTCGACATGTTTTGTGAAAAATTTTTTTTGTCCCTATAATGGAAAATATAAAATTATTGATTTATTTTTAAATCCATCTCTGGAGTCCATGTTTTGCTACCTTAAATAAATATTAAAGGATAAGTACTCTTACAATTAAATATTTATTTGGCTGGTTTCGACTAGTTGCTAAAAAAAAAGCCAAATATCGTCGACCCATGATAAAATATAGTAAAACATTATGATACAGTATAATAAAATAATACGATAAAATCTAATGAAATGATATATGTAATGTAGTGTGGAATTAAAGGAGATGTTGATTATTTTTTAAAAGTCTCTTTCAAGCTTTGTCTCTTGAAACAGCAAAGTGAAGAGGTTCTTCTCACGTCTTCGTGAAGGCTGTTCCAAACTAAATTAAAAAAGCTAAGTTGGAGGTAATTAGTAACTGCCGATGGCTGAACTAAGTAAAAATCAGAAGACAACTACATTTTTTGGGTTTGATATTACAATGAGTCAGTCCATTAATAACTATAAACATCATAACCACATCCTGAAGTTTCTTGCTCTTTTCTAGCGACAACATCCCGACTAGATGTAAACCAATTTCATAGGATATATAGCCGCATACCATCTTAATAAAGCGTTTCTGTACATTTTCAAGAGCTCTGATTTCTTTTCTACACATTGGATTCCACAACACAGAAACGTAGTTTAAAATAGGTATAACATATGCTTCATAAAGCTTCTTCATCAGTATAATATTTCTGGTTTTAAAACTCCTTTTAATAAACTCAAGCGTTCTCTTGGTATTTCTATCAATATTGTAAATGTGAATGCTGAATTTCATATTAGAAGATGTCAGCACTCTTAGATCATTAAAGACACTCAGATTCTTCATCTCTCCAAGATCAGTAGCACCGACCGGAAAAATTATAAGGGAGCTCTTCTCAAGATTTACTGGAATTCTCCGACGGTCGCTCCACCTCAGAAATTTTCTGATGTCATGTTTGGCCTCCTCTTCCGAGTGGCAAACAAGCTTTGTGTCGTCTGCATACATATATATTTTTGATCTGATGTTGTCATACAGGTCCTGAATATAGAGAAAGAAGATGATATGTCCAAGGATACTACCCTGAGGTACAAAGGATGGGACACCTATTAAACCTGATCCAATGCCGTTTATAAGAATTTACTATTCTCGAGTTCTAAGCCAAGATGAAATCCACTCTAATAGTTCAACCCCTATCCCAATGCAATATAGTTTGTGTTCGAGCCCACCGTGCAGTACCTTGTCAAATGCCTTGCTGAAGTCAAAGTTTAAGACATATGTATCGAAGAGGAGTCCCTACTTCGAGTGACATCATCCCAGAATGATACCAGGTTTGTAACACAAGAGCTTCCAATTTGGAATCCATGATGTCTGGGAGATGCTAAATTGTGTTTGTCAAAAAAGTTTATCACTTCAGAATTGATTAACTTCTCCATTAGTCGAGAGATCTGGCTTGTGATGGAAATTGGTCGGTAATTACGAACATCCTTATGCCTTCCTTATTTGTGTATTGGGATAATATTGGTCCTGTTCCAGTCAAATTGCACCACTCCCTCCTGCATCGACTTGCTGAATAGCATTGTAAGAGGGAAGTAAATACCATTACTAAGTTTGTTCAAGAAGAAAGCACAAATACCATCAGGACCGACGAGAAAGAACTATTGAGGTAGGAAATGGCTTTTAGGACAACTGATTCTGCAAAGAAAACCTTGAATAGGCGAGGACACTTATCTGGGAATGGTTGATCAATGTAGGCAGTCTCATAATCTGTTGAGTAAATCGAGTGAAAGAAATCGTTAAAAGATTGGCAATACTTTGGTCAATCGGTCATTCGAGTACCGTCATCCAATTTAAATTTGTTAAAATCATATTGAGTGGCCCCGATTTGTGTTTCCTATAAGAATAAACAGGCTTGTGGTTATTTTTATCAAAGTTAGATAGCAATTTATCTTCAAATTAACGTCTCCTCGAAGACACCAGAAGTTTAACATCATTTCGGAGAGCTTCATACTTTTCTAAGATTAGAGGACATGGGGATTTTTTGTATTGACAACAGGCTTTCCTTTTCTATTTTGCAAATAAAATGATGCTGCGATTAGTCCATGGAGAGCCCTTATCATTATTGAGATTTTTTGTTGGGAATGTACTTATCACTAAGGGAGTGAAGTATATTACGAAATGCAGACCACATATGCTCGACACATAGTACCAGGTTCGTGGAGATATTCGGGGCGGAAAAGAGTGAAACTCAGTCAATGGATAACAAGCTTGTTTGGATTCCTATGTAATTGGCGTTTATAAATATAGAGTGTATGTGGGTGACTAGTGTGACTTTTTCAACATGACGATGTAATCAGCATCTGTAACAATGGGGTAGTGATCTGAGAGAGACACTTCCTTCATGACCTCGGTCTTAATATTACATGATGAATTAGAGAGGACAACATCTACTATGTTTCCGTTGATGTATGTAGATTCAGTGATGTATTGGTGGAGAAAGGAGTCAAGAAAATCCTGGATAAGTAGATTTGCTGCGTTGGAATAAGGTGTCAGAGTATTCCAATCAACTACAGGAATATTGAAGTCACCGCACATTATGGTTGAGTTATTAATTTCCTTTATGAAAGAAGATAGTGGAAGGTCACTTTTGTTATTGAAGTCGGGGGATCTGTATACACACATGAATTTTAAATTTTGAACTTGAATCGTACACAGTTCAAAAAATTCACAAGAGTGTTCCTGCAGAATAAAAGCTCTTGTATCATTAAGGGAGTAGATAGCGATCCCACCCCCTCTGGATTTGGTCGATGAGTTGTAATCTGCTTGAGAAATTAGAAAATAGTTGTTAAGAATGATTTCAGAGTTTATATAATCATTTAGCCAAGTTTCGGTGATACAGATCAATGAAGGCTAGTGGTTGTCAATAATCATTTAAGGTGTATGGATTTTGTAGAATAAGCTCCTGATGTTTATGTAAAATACTTCTTGTTATTCCTTTCGATGATTTTTAGCTGCCCAGACCTCCTTACAAACGGAAAGAGGTCTTGGTTTGCGAAGCAATATTTTACAACAGAATCGAATAAAATATAATGTCGAATTTTAATAGTGTGAAAGATATATATAAGTAATTCATTTAAAAATCGTTGTGATATAGTATGGTTTGTTAGGTTTGGAGTACTTGAAGCATTAAAAGCTTCATAAGTACTTAAGGGAAATAGAAGTTGGTATGATGGACTTATTTGGCTAACGAACACAGGATTTGAGCCTATTTTTCTTGTTTCTTTTTGGAGGAAAGGCTGCCAGACACATTAAAATATCGGCCTGTGGGCCTATTTAAAAGTTTATTTTCGGAGGAGAGGTTGAAAGATACCATAAAGATAACAACGTGTTTTACTAATCAGTGCAACTCATTTGTCAATTAAGAATAATTTAAGGGTACTTAATAAGAATTATTACTACCAATATATTTACTGTTCTTTTTTTCTCTTATTGGAGATAAGTGTGAGATAAAATACCGACAACACCGTACTTTCAATTAGTGAAATTATTAATGGGAAAAATGTGTGTTGTTAAGAAGAGAATTTCCACTACAAAAGAATTTATTATAGATAAATATCGTATAAATTATATATTAACGCCATCAATGAATGATTAAAATACAAATATGATTTAGAAGTGCCTTAAGGCACATAGTTCATTTAAAATATTTGACAAAAAAAAGTTAGAGTTCATTTTTTATTTAGATTACAAACTAAGTTTTCCCATCGAAACAAGTAGGTATCTACTTAAGAATGTAAATTAAAGTCATAAATTCAAAGTCAAATGTGAAGTAAATCATATAATAGTCACTCAATACAAGCATGATAAAAGCTCAAATACATAAAATTTATTTATGTGTTTAATCAAATCGAAACCAAGCATGTTTATTGCATAAGACACACAAAAAAATTACGAAGTATACTTAGTTTTTTATTCGAAATAAATTATTAATAAACTCACTCAATATATTGGATGATTATTTGATTCTCTTGTGTGGGTAAACACATTTATATTTCGACTTTTTTTATATTTTTGGTGGGAAAATATTATACTCTTACAACCCACATATATTTTTGATCCTTTTTGGAATTTATTACTATGTATATGTTCTTCTGTTTCTGCGTCTGTAGAGCCTATATTTTACTGTGAATAGTTCACCTATTTGTGTTAATGAAAACATGTTTATTCGTATGTTATAAAATGGTGGAAATTACTGGGGGATAATTTAATTATTACATACTCTTTATGTTTTAATAAAATTTAATAAATTAAAACAATCTAAAGATAGATCATTTTGAAAAAGAAAATTTAAAAAAAAAATACAAATATGTCCCAGGACAGTTTTTATACCTTTTTGAAAATGTACCGAATAACAATTTTGAATATTTACTAGTTCAGATATGAACAAGTAGTGTTGTGTAAGTCTTTATTTAGGACTGAAGACTGCAGTACCAGTCATTTAAGTCTCAGTACGGTTAAGTTAAGTTCTGTATATCAGTCCTACAGCTAATCATGCTTGGTCCTTGGTGACGTCAATCAACTTTATGTCTCCTTTTTTAATCAGTTGTACTACTGATAATCCAAAAGACAGGTCAAAAGGAAGGGGGCAGATAGGACCACTCCTGTGACCAAATAAATAAGGACTAACACATCATTATCTTCAAGAAATCATTCTTTGAATCAAATTGATTGGAGAAAAACTGATTTTAAGTTATAAGCTTCGGTTGAAGAGATAGTCAAATTGCCTAAAGAATCCTCTGCTTGATCATTTACAATTTTGGATATAATATAAAATAGTTACAAACACCTTGTCTCTGGGTAGGGGCTATTAAAAGAGTAATAAAAAACGACTTTGCTTCTTTTTAAAGGCATTAATAGTACGGCTAGACATTTTTTATTTGAATGTGACCATATAGTAAATGTCTGGGATCACATAGTGTGTATTTTTTATTTGAATTTTGGAATATAATTAAACATTTTTTATAAGCTCTTATCAAAAATATTTTTTTTACCTCAAAAATTCAGAGCATCTTACAAATAAATTAGAACGCCATTACCTGATCATTATGACCAATTGTTGTTTTATGTACTATTTTTTAAATTGAATGGGATTACCTTTTTTTGTGTGACTGTTTTTTTGTTAAGTTTTAGGTGCGAGCTAACCTCCGCATTATTAAGTGATTCACGATATTATAATAAGTGAAAATATAATGGTATATTTGGGTAGAAATATAATAACTCTATTCCCAAAATTTGCTTGCCCTTGCCTTTCGAATGAGATGATGTGTTTTTGATTGCTTTTACAACGAGAAATTGGAAAATTACCAATTACTTGGTATATTTTTTCTAATATTTACATGATTATTTTTTGTTGTTGTTGGAGGTATATTCACTATTCATCAAAATATTAGTATAGGATAGTATACACCCCAGCGTCCAATAAATGTAATTAAAATGCTTTATGGTTCCACTGGATATATTTATACTAACATTAGTATCTGGCATTGCTTAGAGTTATTAGGCTTTGAATAACTGATAAACTTTGTTTGATAAATAAAGAAAATAATTCCACAAGAAACTACCAGTATTACTCAACGTTTTTCATGAGCACATTCACACGTAATTACTCAATACTTGGATATTTTCTTTGCTTAAGAATGAAATAGTAATGAACAGCTCCTGAAAAAAAAAATCAGTCATCAACTCATATTTTATACAATTTAACATACAAAAAGTTGTACCAAATATGAATTGACTTAAATGCCTTTTAACTTTGAGCTTTTACTTACAACCAGTTCATTATTTATACAACTCTTTATTTACAATGTATATATTAAGGAGCTCTGTATATAGTGAGTGACACATGTGAAAAATTGCAATATTCACACATAGATGGTACCGTCTATTCAAATCGACCTCATTTTCATTTAGGCATAACCTTTAAAACACAGCGGTCAAAATTTTATGACAATGCGTTCTTTAGTTTGTGATGTATTGTTCTAAATGTAGCCCTACTTTTGTTATTTTCCAAATAATTGATCAAAAACAATTTTTCATATTAATTTTACACAAACCTCTTTATGGAAAAAAATACCGGACTAGCTAAACAATAGTTTGAAAAGTGTTATGAGGAATTCGCTCCATCAAACGAAAAAAAAAAGCTGTAAATAAAATGCCAATTATGAATGAAAAAAAAAGTATTTACTTTATTAAGACTATGACTTTTCTTCCCATGTGTTATATATCTAGTTTTTGATGGCATATTTGCATTAGGAGGGAAATGTCTTTTTGAATATTAAGCTCGGGTAGAAAAATTTCCCTTCTACACAAATAAATTGGGTATGGATGTCTTTAGTTTAAAAAACAAGTTTAGACTCTTCAACATTCACCCTACTCATTAGGTTTTAATGAATTGATAAAAGATTAGCCAAAATTATATCCCCCCCAAAAAAAAAAAAAAAAAGAAGAAGAATAAAATAACTCCGTATTGGGATGATAAACTCATTAATATTGTGACTGATTTCTCTTTTCAAGCTCTTATCTTTCTCCATATTTATTTTTACTTTTCTCTTGGTTAACAGTTGAAATTTAGTTCAAGCAATTTCCAAATTTTTAGCCGCTATAAATTTCTTTATATATGGGTCATATCACCAAGGTCAAATTTAGTACCACAAATGAAATAAAGGATCTATTATAGCCCATGAGCGGAGAAGTCCCACACTTCATACATAGATGAAGCTATGTTTCTTTTTAATTCACTTCATTTTCCGAAAGTAACTTCCTTCAAAAGACATCTCCCAAAATTTTATAAGAATCTTTTATTTAGTTTGTGAATTATTACACTAAGTGTAAGGCTACTTTTGTTATTTCTAAAAAAATCGAGAAAAAACAATTTCGTGCTTTAGTTTTAAACTCCTTGTTGATTAAAAAAAATCAGTTCAAGCTAAGTAATGCTTGAAAAGTGTTATGGGGACTCTCCTCAGTAGTTAAATATAAATTTAAAAAGAGCTAATTTGAAAAATAAAAAATAAAATAAACGTATTTTCATTGTGAAGCCCTAGAAGAGTTGTTTAAAATGTTAACTGCTGGAGTGTAAAAATGATGATATCTTGCAGTAGCTTATTAATTTTTTTAACTCTATGTAACTTCTTTCTTTTGTTATACTACCGCACACTCGATGCTACATGGAAAATCCCTGCAAGATTTCATTAATATCACTGCATTGTTATTTTTAATATCAAAAATGTATATACGGATTACATACTGACTTACATTACTTTATTAATATACAAAATGTGGTTACTACAGCCAATGCATACTAATTGAATTTCTCTACTCGTTTGAGAAGATGCAAAGTCACTTTTCAGGAGATGGATGCAACTTGAATACATATATATTTAGGTATACTCGGTTATGCAGTAACACAAAGTTAATCATTATGAATGCTTTTGTCGTGTATTAATGTACAATATACATACATGTGCATTAGACTGTCTCGCTTTTGGGTTAATTCAGTCATAGTTTGAGGCTTCTCAGCCTTTTTTTTAGGGTGATACCAGCCATGATAGTTAAGAAAAAAATTATATTTTTTGCTCAAAATTGCCTTTTTTTCAGGCCTTTTATCCCAATGAAAAACAACTTCTTATGGTAAAGACATTTTAATACCGGTCCGTAGATAAATTAGTATTTGTCTGCACAAAATTATATAATTATTTTTCTGTTTTATTTATTATCTAAGTCTGGGACGATACTCAAGAAGGACTTACTACTTAATTTACAGTTTAATCGGACAAGAAGAAAATTTGAAATATAAATGCAAATTACAAAGCATAATTAATTTTGCAAGGTAGTGGTTAATTATTTTTGGTTTGATAATTTTTGTTCGACTTATTGGATTTCATAGGCAACAAGCTAAAATGCCTACTGCAGGAGCTGGGATCAAATTGTCGCCAAAATATTTTTCTTCAAAAAACAACACAAAATATACATTTTTAACTTTTTTATTGAAAATCATAACTGTGACGAGCATATAGGTATAGGGTAGCCATTCATTCGATATAATCGCCGTTGGCATCAATAACGGCCTCAATACGGCCTCTGAACCGGCCGCAGGCTCTTCTGACCATCTCATTGTCCATGTTGCGAATACCTCCTTGATGGAGTCCATCAGACTGGCCTTGGTGCTATGGGGATGTCTGTTGGTATGTCTCTCGACATAGCTCCAGACAAAATAGTCCAAAGGATTAAGGTCGGGAGAGCTAGGAGGCCACAAATCCTTGATTACGACGTCATAACAGTTCTCCGTTAACCACTGCATGGAGATTTTGGACACATGGCTGGGTGCAGAGTCCTATTGCAACACCCAGGGCCTGTCTCTGGCCACCCCTTGGATCTAAGACAGAACCACCTTCTCCATAACATCCAGGTAGATCTCTGTATTAACCTTTAGACCCGTTTCAAACATGTGGGGAGGCATAACATGACCTTCACTGCTGACCACCCCGAACACCACCACCGTTGCAGGGAACTTGGTCTTCATTACCTTCCACACATGGCTGGTGCAGGTGGCTATCCACCTGTTGTTCTGCTTGTTGACCTTCTGATCTTGACAGAAATTCTTTTCATCAGAAAAAAACCACAGCATCCTGGGCTGCTTTGGGTGCTCGATCAATTTTGTTGACATCTGGGTCAAATCTGGCCCACCTGCATCTTGTAGCTCCTGCAACTTAAATCCTCAGATACACAGTCCCTTATTGTTTTCTCAAGGCAGCCCAGATCCCTCGCCATGGCCTTCATGGACCTGGTAGGGTCATCCTCAACCATCTTCTTTACCTTTTCGACAAAGTCGGTGTCCCTAACCTTCCTGTCGGCGCCCTCCTCCTTGGGCGCCCTCTTTATGGTGGCATCAACATCCCAGGTGCCCTCTAGCTTCTTACAGATACGCTGAACAGTCCGTAAATTCACTCCTAAGGCTGAAGTAATCGTTGAATTGGAGATTTCACCTCCATTATTAACCAATGCCATAACTACGGCGAACCTCGAAAGCTCCTCGTTCCACTTATAAATCTTTATCTCCTCATATGATGACGGCACGATGCTAATTGAACTATGTATCGTCAGCTGACAAGAATAGTTTTCCTATTTAGCAACCGGTTTTTTATTTGATAAGGTCGTCTTCAAGTTATCAAGGTTTAAAGTAGGCGACAATTTGATCCCCGATCCCTGTACATGTTCTCCTTACTCTTTTGTAATTTGAATTCATACCAACTAATTTCTTGTTCACCCTATCAACTGTAAATAGAGAAGTAAGTCTCCCTCTAATATAGTCCATGTTCAAGTCGAGTGGACTTTTAATTTGAAATGAGTATATTATATTCACTTACGCGCCCAAATTTGATTAACATTGCAAATGAGTAGGAAACAGGACCCATGTTGTGTAATTCTTGTTCTGAAGAAACAAGTTAAGTTGTTTTTATATATACTTCAAATTTGGCCTCTCCTCCTATTCCAATATATTCGTTATAATATAATTTCCTTAATATTTAAAGGTTCCAATAATTGAATATTCACTACCAAAAAATTTATCGTATGAACAAAATACTAAAAAAAACTAAAAGTCCTCAAACTTTACCAAGGAAATATTATTTGATCGTTTTCACCATAAAAGTTATTCATGTAAGAGGGGAAAAGTATATTTCTGAAAATAAGACAGTGCACTATTGATGTATAATAAGGTATTATTAGTCTATTAAGCCCATGACATTGTTTGAATGAAAATATGTATACATTACAAATGCATTTATTCAAAAATTCATTTCAAATGCATTTGTCTCTTCTTTAATCTTTAATAAAAATCTTTTTTTGTAAAAATACTTTATTTTCCTTCATCGGATAATATAATAATAATATCCAAGGTATTATCTTTTTAGTGTATAATATCTATACTGAGCGAAAAATTAAAACTTATAGAGTTTACGTATAATTCTAGAATGTTTCATATATTTTTAACAATCAAAGCATGAATAATCACTAATCAGGTGCCCTGGAGCTAGTTTACTCTTTCACAGGGGTTATCAAAATTATATATTCTTTGTCCGACAGTCTACCGACAAATATATCCGATATATTGGCTAACTGAGTATTAAGAACAGGTTGGAAGTACTAAAAAGTCAGGTCTTAGGACCATTCCTTTTAGTACGAGCCCACTTATCCCGGATTTTAAATACTATGAGATAGCTATTTTATAGTTTGCACCCAGTATATTATTATACTTCTCAATATAATAATATTTTATATATAATTGAGTATTCTAATGAAGGACATCTCTTTCTATGTAATATTTTCAAAAACCATGCAAGAAAATGTAAGACTATCATCTGTGTAATCTTGTAATCTTCATACATCTATTTATAGTCAAAAAATATGTAATGTATATACATGGAAATATTGTAATATGACTTTGATTAGATAAATAAAACTTAAAAATTGTCCATCCTTGAGATGGTAAAATATCTATATAAAAAAACAAACATGGTAATCTTTTAAAGTTACTCTTATAGAATAATTTTCAAACTATGATCAATCCAAGTCAAATAATTTTAGAAAGAAGGTAAACTTTACATTAAATCAACCAATTCTTATTTCTAGAGATTGGAATATTGTCTAAATGACGATGAGTGTTGAATCCACGCCTGAGACAATGTCATAAAAATATAGTAATTGTCAAAATAACGAGAAATAATTAACCACTTAACGTATTGATGAGTTTTTTATAAACATGTTTATTTCTTCGGAAAAAAAGCTATAAAATTTAACATTTATTGTTTTGTTAAAAAAACTGCACCTGAGATAATATAAATAAATATAGCAGGTCTGATTCCTGAGAGATTACATATCATCTGTCAATATATCAATTTTTCGAGAGGAGAGAGTAATCCCTCTGCTACGAGAGGAGAAGTATTGTAAATCAAAGAACCATGAATCTTGCCTCAGAAAATTGGCCATTCTCCATGGAAATATCAATTTTTCAAACAATTCATGAATCCCTTTAGTTCATGCCACTCAAAGCCATCGAGATCAATGATTCAAGTTGATCAAAAATTCTTTGAAGTGCATGAACTCCCTTTCGCTTTATAGTCTCAGCCTATTCTAATTTGTCAACTTGACTTTTTGAGGACTCATTATTTTCAATTCATTCTATAGCAGCTAGACTTGAATTTTTGAACTCACGATATAATCACGCATGGTGCTTAGCTTGTTATTTTTTTTTACATTTCCCTTCGTGTTAAAATGGAGTAAAAAATTACCCCTACCCTGCTTTTTTTCACCAATCACTCTATTTCCATTCCCCTTATAAGATAATAAAAAATATTCATGATTCTTTGTGGTGTCTAGAATTCTATGGAACTATTTATCTTTTGGAGCACTTTAATCCCAGCTCAAGCTCGCAAAAACTATATTTTATATAATTTAATTTTTAAGACAAGATATTACGTCTGTCGCAAAAAAGGACAGAAATTGAAAACGAAATATCTAGTGTAAAATCCCTTAAGCTTTGTAAGCATTCGTATTTAGCTATTACTAACATATACTTTTTATATATATTCACGATCAATGCAATTTAGTCATTTTTTCTCTCCCTACTGATCAGATTAAAGACTTTTAGCTTTCCTTGTAACTTTGCATTGCAGAGAATAGCAGATGTGAGTATTTGAAACTCGATTTGGACTCAAGTCCATGTTTTGAAGACTGGACTTGGACCTTAAAGTAATGTATTTAGGAAGTTAAAACTTAAATGGACAATTCATTCTTTTGTCAGCAGTTTCCTTCATATATGAATCTATTCTTTCAATTATAAATCTATTAGCCGATGATTAGGTCCTTTTAGAAACACAAAGCAATATGTATAAGAACACTTGTTTTCAAATCTCACTTTATTGTTATTTGTGTAATAAAATAGAATGATAAGTCAGAACAAAATTTGATATAAAGAAATCTCTCATTGAATTGTTCTACAAATATGAAAATGTAAACTGGTTTATATTGTTTTGGTGCAGAAAAAAAAGAGCCTAAAATATTTTTAATGCAAAAAAAAATAAAAGGAAAAAAACTCAGGCATTTATCTATAAAGATTTAACACCATTCTTTAAATTTATATCAATTCCTTTAACTATATTTCCCAAGAAGGACTACAATCAATCCAGCTCTGCAAAAGGGTGTCATCTACTCCATAAATCTCTTCAATATCTAATGCACAATTAAATATCTCTACGGATTTGAAATTATACCATGTTTCATACGGAGCATCGTCGAGTCTGAGTCCTTTCAACTTATCTCAAAATTTTCTACGACTCTTTTCCGTTTTAGGTACTCTAAAATTAAATTATTTCAGCTTGACTTTGCTCCATGAAAAATTTTCTATGATTAACAAAGAACAGTTTTGCAATATGAAAATAATTTATTAACTATTGATAGATTTGTGGGGATTTTTTTCTTCTAAAAATATTTATAAGTGTTGTAAAAATAGTTAATGTTAAAATTTTTATGAAGGACAAAATAAAAATTAATAATTGTTATTCGTGGGTGCAGCTCAAATATAAACTCTTTTCTTAGAATATTAATGAGTAGACTTTGATATGAATTATTTACTATGTTGTTGTAGAACAAAACGTGGAATTACAAAATAAGGAAGGAATGGAATTGATGATACTAAAAAAATAATTACTATAGGTTTGCAATTTTGGCATTATTTTATATAAAACTTTCGAAGAACGAGCTCAAGAGCATAATATGAAGTAATTCAATTAGAAACCCCCATCTTAATGATTTATTCTGTTTCCAAAATTTCGAAATCCCTAGTAGCCCATCGGAAAGATACTCTTTGGGGTTTTGGTATCATATTTTTTCAATATAAAAGTAATAGATTTAACCAAAAACCCCTTTCTTTTATAACCATTATTAACACAGGACAAAAAAAATGATTCTTCAGACAAATTAGAAAAAAGTATATTATTTTTTAGGGAAGAGTCAAGAGAGATAGTGAGAGAGGAGGAGAGTGAGTGGGATCCTGGTTGTGCGTAGAACACACCGAAGAACAGTTTTGTAAAATCTCATCCTGAGCCAGTTAATAAATATTTTGTATTTTTAGGTTGCCTGTTGGCTAGGGATGGTAAAATTTCAGTATTCTTAGCCTTTGGATATCAGGATAGTTATTTTGTGGTCTCTAATCGAATTCCCGTAACCTGTTGCTGTAGTATAATATATCTAATTATATAAAATATATTTATCTTATTTTCTTAACATTTTTTAATATTTGTTGCGCCATCTCTCCTGTATTCTTGTATGTGTTGGTGATTTATAAGTTTAAGCCCTTGTTGTACTCGGAGTAGTATTAAGGATCAACAATTGAATAATTTTTACATATAACATTGTTAAATACGGAGTTGAATGTGTGTTTATTTCCTTCATCACATGCATCTCTGCTCGCAGATGATGAAATGCACATAATGACAACCAAGCAGTTTTTTTTAACTTTGTTCAAATTGTCAGGGTGACCACATCATTTTTGGCTTCTTTTTTAAAGTAAAGTACCATTTTATGTTATTTTTACTATGAAAATTATTCTCATTTATCCACTATGTAGGCTACTTATGTTACAATGAACATTAATTTTGTGTGTACTAGCCAATACGAGAAGTAATATCGATTTGTTACATACATACAAATATATGGACATAATCGTACAAAGACTCTGAAAAAGGGATTATCTAGAGAAACAATAGCCTTATTACAAATGCGTGGTACTGTATATGTGCCACTTTTTATAATCTAGCATGTATTCTGAAAAGCAGTATATGAAAGGCTTCACTTTAAATATCCTAAATAGTATTTATAAAATATCCATCAAAAATCAGAGCTTTCGTTAATAGTCCGATATTAATTATATGTCCAATTACTTTTATGACTCTCGTAGACGCTCATTTTCTCTTCCTTTGACTTATTCAGAGAAGTGGAACTCGAATGTCAGAAGGGAAAGGAAAAGTTAAAAAAAATAGGGTTACTAAACTTCTTTATTTTTCTTGTTGCCAACTGTTAATTATTATTTAGAGAATAATTATTTTTTATGCTATACGTTAAATTGATAATTTTATCTAAATAATTATCAATGGCAGAATATGAAATGAATGGAATTCTAAGCAAAGGCACTTGATTGATATAAATTTATATAAAAATCCAATATTATGAAGCACCTTTTTGAAGTGCATAATACATAGAATCAGTTGCTTTAAATCATACAAGAGTCCACTTATGAAATGAATGAAAAAAGTTGAAAGGAAAATAAAATACATCATTGTATTAAAAAAGTGAGCCATGGACAGAGATTAAAAAGACTATTCTGTTCCTTGCTCACTAATACGTTTAAATGTTCTAAATAGGTTGGGATAACTAATAAGAACATTAATATCTTGCAAGTTGATACCATACATTAGAATTTCATCAATATCTGTATCCCAGAGGAAGCTGCCCTTGTCAAAGATATTGTACAGATACAACAGTTGGGATGAGGGTAATCATTGATATTATAAATAAGAGCGTCCTTAAGATATTTATGGATTTATTAGTTACAACCGGATTTACCTGGGCATGTATATTAATAATTTTAAAAAACTGTTACATGTAATTGTAACCTGTCTATAATGTTTGACATATGGTCAATAGACATAAAACAAAATGATAAAAGTTCCGGTTAGGAAGAGGAAGTATATTTGGCTATGAGAAAACTTTTCTGTCTGCAGTATCTAACGGTAAATGTTATTTTTATTATTTTCCCGCATAATGTCCGCTATTTTTGTCTTCTCTTTGCAGAATTCAACTTGTTTATTCAATTAAAAGCGTCTACTTATATAGTTTGCATCGTAAGCTATATATAAAGTAATCCATGAGACTCTCTTTATCGATAGGGTAAAAAGGTTTACTAATCATCTACTAAATTTTGACATGAAATAATAACGTTGTTATCTCTTTGCCACTTGTCTTATATGATTTGCTCTTCATTATTTGGAACTAATCTGGGGTTATAAATTTATGGATTTCACAGCAAAGAATCACCTGGCGTGGCTTGGGCCAAGGAGGGCATTGGAAATCACATTAATAATGGTCAATATTATTTCTTCTTATGTTAGACCCCTTCCGTGTTATTATGTATTCAAAAAAAAAAGTTTTATGGAATTCAAATATGATGCCAACACTTATGTATCAAAAAAATTGTCGGGATGATAAGACCATCTTTAAATTTTGTCAAAAAATTCCCAAATCGAAATTCACACAAAAAAAAGGAAAAAAAAAAAATTGCACTAATTTTGAAAAAAAATGTAATAAATAGGACGTATTAGAATTGTAAAGAAAAATACAAACCTTCCAAGATTTTTTCATGCTTGCAAAAAGAAAAAAGTTATGGAGAATAATGTCGTCGAAAGAATAACCTTCAATAACTGGATCATTTTTGCAAAAATTTTACAATAAAATTTTCGGGAAAGTAAAAATATTATATTTGCCAGGTAAATTTTATGTCTAATATGCAACTTTTTGTGGCATTTCTTCTTGAAAATTAAAAATTAAAATTGGATAAAAAAATTGAAAATTACTCAGAAAATAGAAGATATTTCATTGGAACAAAATTTTATGTGTCATATTTATATTTACATATGTAATTTTGTTCTTGAAAGCCTTTGTTTTAAAACATAAATAATTTAATAAATCAAAAGTAGAGACACTTGACAAATGTGCATCTCCCTTTAAGTTCTATCAGAGTTAGAAACGTTGATAAGCCTCACACAAACTATCCTTTGTTATACTACAAACAATTATTTTCTATATTCCACATTAAAAACTCTCCTATTGTGGGGAAGAATTGGCTAACTAACAACTGATTGTGTGTCTTTTTGTTTCTTTATTTGGATGAAAGCTTTAGAGATACAATAAAGATAACATTGTCATGAATATGGTGTGGTCTTAAAAATTATGTCAATATCTATTACGTTGATCAACAAAAGCCTTCCTATTAAAAAATAAAGATTTATTGTGAAGAACAGTCTATTCAAAAGAATGACAAAAGAAGGAGAAAATTATGAAACACGTTAAAGCTCCTTTTTGTATTATTACTTCTTCGTAAGCAAAAAAAATTATTTAAATAATTTTAATACTTCTTGCTAGAGCATGTTTTTTTTTTTTTTGGAACTACAGCGTCCTTGCATTTCATGAACAAATTTTCTTAGGCTTATATTAGTAAGCCAATGATATTTTATATATTTACTTTACAAGTATTTTTTTTTCGCCAACAAAAACTTTTGTGAAATAAATTTTGGAAAAACACAATTAAAGGCTTAGTTTCCAAAAATGTATTTCTTAAAGCAGTAATAGCAAGCAATTTTTTTTAAATACATCTACCATTATAAAAAGGAGTCATCATGATATAAGTTTATAGAAAGCCTTTAAAACTAATATGAATGATTACAATAGGTGCTGTGGAACGAAGTTGAAACAGCTCTTACTTTTTTGCCTTATGGACTATGGAAATGAATTTTAGAACTATCTATTATTGGATATATGGAACTTTTCATTTATTTGGAAGGAGGGAATCAGTAAAATATATTGGCTGCCCACACAAAAATAAACAAGAATGATTTTTTGCCAAAATTGAATCTGGATTACATTTCTATTGTCCGACAAATTACTGTCAATTTTTATTAAAATTATTATGCCTTATCCGTTGAAAGGATTGCTTCCTAAACTTAAAGTAAGGAAATATGATTCGAAGTAATGGAAATATTTACAACCTGATGATACTTATTTGAAAGATATAAATAGAAACAAGAAGTTATTTTTGATGGTGGTTTGCCATTGTGAGGGAAGCTTCTTTTAAATTATTCTTTTTCGGGTTAAAGAACTCATTAATATAATGATTTGCTTCTCCTTTTAAGCTCTTATCTATATGTATGTCTTTCTATTATATCTCTCTTTATTAATAGTTGGAAATTGGATCAAGGTATTTACCAATTTCTTACCTCTACATATTTCATTACCTTTGGGTAATATCTTCAGAGTCAAAGTGAGTACCACAAATCTAATAAAGGATCTAAACCAACACATGGAATGAAAAGTCCCAAGATTCACACATGGATGGTGCATGTTTTTTAAATCACCTTATTTTCATTTAGGACTACCCTTCAAATGCAGGTATCAAAATTTTATGACAATCTGTTCTTTAGTTTGTGAGTTATTGTTCTAAATGTGACCCTACTCTTGGCAATTCCAAAACAATGGATCAGAAATAATTTCTTGTTTTAATTTTAAACTTCTTATTGATGGAAAAAAATAACATACTAGCTTAACAATGGTTTGAAATGTGTGTTAATAACTCTGCAACATAAAAAAGAATTAAAATACCAATTTTGAACGAAAAAAACGTGCTTTATTGTTTAAATCTGGTACTTTTCAACCCATTTTGTATACTTAATACTGTTAATATATTTCAAATCATCCATGAAATTTGAATACAGAGCCTTTACGTAATTGGTCTAAACATTTTTATGAAATTGTTCCTGCATATGTTCTGATGTAGAAATTTGTCATTCTATTTAATCTTGTTCAATATTGTTTTTGTGTAATAGAAAAGTTATCAAAAAGATAAAAATACTATACTATTAATACAAAATAGTGAATTTTGTATAAATGCAATAAACCTAACTATATTATTTTATTCATTATATATTTGAGATGGAAAAGTGATAATAAGCTTTTAAATACATAGGAAAAAATGTTTTACTTAAGTTGAAGTTTCATATAGATTACTATAAAGTTTTATTCGGAATAAAAATACATATGACTTCAAACATAACTTTCTAATGGTTATAATAAAGTCTACTAAATTGTTTTTAAACATTGATGTATATAGAAAATAACTTAAATTATAGCTTCACTATTGATCAAATAGATAAAAATTGGCATTTTAATATAAATAAATAAACCCTCAGTTAATCAACATCCTGTTTATGTAAAAAAATAAACGCCAAAAATGAAATGTATATATATGGTTAACAGTAAAAAAGTTATAATAAATACGTTAATAGAATTTGGTAAATTTTTTTTTATATTTCATCAATTTTGCAATTTTAAATACCTATTTATATCCCAAAATACTTAACTAAATATAGGACATCGAAAAATATAAGTTTATATTTTAAAACACTCTTAATCCTTTGTTTGTAATTTTTTAACACAGATAGTGAACTGGGTTAAAAAGATATCCCAAAAATAAAATTTAGACACATTCGACGTAGGCTCAAAGTTGCACTATTTAGGTTTGTAATCATTTTTCAAATTATTTAATTAATATTGTACTTGTAAGATAAATGAAAATGTTGCAAATACCTGGATGAGCTAAAATTATTGATAAAAAATGTAGCATTTGTTTAAAAAGTTGATCGTATCAGTATTAATTTAGGGTCTCAACAAGATATAATTTGTTATTATCGACATGAAAATGTTAGAATTTCTTTCAATCAATTATCAATGGTGATGAGGTTACATAAAATAAAAATTGATATTACATTCGAATCCATTTTCACAACAAAAACAAAATAGGAATATTGTAAAAAGTGTTGCACGGTGATGATATGTAAATTTAAAGAAAATATGGATAGTTTTTCTTGTTTTTTTTAAGTTTGTGTAAAGAAAATTTCTGTTTAATAAAGAAGGAATAAATGTTTGTCCTTTCAATTAGATATAATATGTTATCCACATAAAAAAGAATACTAATAGTGGCAGTATAATATTTATAACTCTTTGCAAATATTGGAAATCAATTAGTATCCAATGGTTTTTAATGAGGTTGCGTGTATTATATCAAATAAAAGTTACACTATTATAATTTTGTTGGTTACGCCAAAGTCCTCATATTGGAAAAAATACATATATATAGAAAATAAAAAGGAAAGACAGAGGAATTACTTTTAAGCAAAACACTTAATTAAATTCACTTAACCTCAGAATATTGGAAAATATACGAAAATAACATAAACAAGGCATTATTAAGATAAATGAAGAGTTGCATTTTAGCGGATTAAATTTTTTATGAACATACTAATTTTGAAAAAAACTGTATTGGTGACTATGTATTCATTAAGGGTTAAGCCTATAACACATACTAGGAAAGTTCTTATACTTTTCGAATTTTGACATTAAAATCTTTGTATATTTTAAAATACAAAAATGTTATTTGACAAAAAAAAAATGCCATTTTAAGTATCTAGTGGACTATTTTTTTTTTATATTTAATTAAATAATGAATGATTTACATTAAAATTAGATTTTAAATTTGTAAATAAACCCTTTTACCACGAGACAATCCGCTGTTTGCAACGCTGGAATATCATAAGTAGTATATTTTGTATTTCTTTTGTTTAATTATCCATTACTTATAATAATTAACACATCTATTTCCATGAAATTTTGGAGGCAAAAAACGTCAAACTGCTCAAGTCATGGATTTGTATATCAAATAAAAAGTGTATAACGTTACAGAACTAAGAATTGTAATGACCATATAGAAAACTATTCAATTTCAAAATTTTAAATAACCTAATAAGTCATAAAATTTTTGTTACTTAATATATTAAAATATTTTTAAAATTCAAAGATCAAAAAACCTTACGAATATTCCTATTTAACAATATTTTCATCGACTATTTCATACTGTCTATATAAATACAGGGCTCTAATGAATTTACTAATATTTTATAAGCTTTTTGTGAGTACCTTTACCATTGTAATATAAATATGCTGAAAAAGCTAAAAATGTTATATTACAGATTTGATAATTTGTCTGATTTTGATTATGCTTGATGTGAAAATTCTATTTATGTATGTAAATATTAAATAGTTGTGAAAATCGTGTAGTCGGCCCTCTTAGAAAAAGGAAACTAATGGGATGTTATAAAAATATATTGTGAATTAGGTGAATGGAATATTTTGCAAATGTGAAAAAAGAGGGATTCTAGTTGTGTAAGAAAATCATCGAGAGACGTACCTATAGACGTACCTATATGGAATATCTAAATTATAGATCTTAATTTATTGAATTCAATGTGTGTAGGAAACTCTTGGAAAAAATAATATTTTTTATTTATTTAGGACCTCAAAGACAATTCTTAGGTGTGCATGTTTGTATAAAATTGCCGAGTGTATTAATAAAAAAGAAAAGAAAATAACCTTTGCTATTTAATCGTTAGCATATGGTAAGTGGTTTTTCAATCATTTTTTCAATATTAGCAAATATTTTATTTGTAGTTTTAGCTCAACTTTCTAACACTATAAAGTAGATAACTACTAACTATCTTTTAAAAGCTCATCATGTTTTAGAGTTTTTCAACTTTAGTTGGATATGGTATCCCTGTTAATCTTTGTATAGGTTAATGACATTTATTCTTAAAAGTAGGAGGGAAAATGAGAAATTTTTCTCTTCAACACAATGCAAGAAGGTTCGGGTCACGATTATTCTTAGAGAAGAAATTATACTTATTGTATATGGACTTCAAAGACAATTCCTTTGTCAAATGGAGTAATTTTTTCATAATTATGTTAAATTATACCTGATCTGTCCTAATCCATCAGACCAATTAAAGTAACGTTACAAAAAAACCACACAAATATAATGTGTAATGTTTTTGAAATGATCAGTTCTTGCCAGAATTCCCTTTTTTCACATTTATACCAGTACATATTGCTACGAATGGGTTTTTTAGTATATAAAAAACAAAGACAGAATGCCTTCAAGTTCATTTTGTGAATTTTGTGACATTTTTTAATTATAAAAGAATAAAAATTGACATTTTTTACTAAATTTATCTAGACAGCATCTGTGACAATTAAAAAAAGATTAACAATAGCTTTAAAGTATCAAATTAATAATTTTTTTTTGTCTTTTTAACTAAAGAGTCATTTTTTTAAGCCACCTATATGTCCCCATCTAATCCCATACATTTCCTTACCGACTTTCAACATTAATAAATTTATTTATTAGTACAGAAACTTACATTTGAACTATGTTTTTAACTAAATGAATCGATATAAATTATAGTTATATTTAGATATATAACTATTCACCAAGTAAATAAAAGGAAAAATAGCACATACACTAAATTGATTGACGTGTGGGTGTATCTCAATGTTTCCAAAATAACCAAATGAAGGTTGGAACACAACTGATTTTTATATCTAACTTTTCCATAGTTTTTTATTCTATGATCTCCATGTAATTTTCCCCCTTGCTTTTCTTTTTTTTTTTTTTTTTATTATGGAAAGGAAGAAGACGTCTTATATATGTAAAAGCATTGCGACGTTCTACATCAAGGAAAGGCCTCATATCCCATACATAACTAAATTGCATAGTTAATTAATTAATTAATAGTGCCTTTAATATTATTTATATATAAATCTTACAAAACTTAAAATTGGTATAGCAAATATTTAACCATTCCAAAAGTTGTATCTTGACAATAGAAATGAATGTCAGTAAATATAGTATTGGAGGACTTTCCCAGAGTTATTATTTTGCACTCAAAGATTTTTCGTATAAAGTAAAAGTTTTTTGTAATGTGTCATTTTAAACAAATATATTTTAATAAAAATATCTGTTTCATCATATAATGAATATTATAGACAATTAAAAAATTGTCAAGGGATTTTCCCAAGGTTCAAGGAGCAATAAAGGCCTCCTTGCGCACCATCTGATGAAAAAAAAGTAGAAATTCTTTAATTTCATATTCAAAAGGAAGAAGAAAAAAAACCACTATATTTCAAATAGAATTCAGTCACACATACATAAAAATCTATTTCCTAAGAAATATCCAGATTTGAAAATCTGTTAACAAGATATGCATTTCCTATACAGTTGACAATGGTAGTATCCTTCATGTCCTCTCTGGCAGGTAGAGGGTATCGAATCTACTGTTCTTTTTATAAAGATATTTTACTGAGATAGATAATACAGTTGTTTCAATTTTACGAATAAAGTTAATAGGTTATTCCAAAATGATTGAGACTTCCCAAAGAAGACAAGAAATTACATTCAAAATTTAAAAAAAAAATACTCATTCATGTGAAAAAGTTTCCTCCGGCTTGTATAACGTCATTGCAATGGTACTCCAACTCCCACGACTGCCTGGAAACCTCCTTTTTGTTCACTAAGTCCATCACCCGCTGAACGCCGCGTTTAAGGTCTTCATAGCTATAAAAATCGTAACCCCGGAACAGGTGCTGCAGCTTACAGACAAGAAATCGGTCACATAGATTCAGATCCGGGCTATAGGAACTCTTTTTAATCATTATCACCTTTTTCAACGTTAAGAACTGAATGGTGTTGTTGACTATGGGGTACGTGCATTCTGCATTGAGGTTTTTAAAGGGGAGATTATAAGTCACGATTCTAAAGACTGCTGAGGGTGGTAGGGAAAACTCTGTTGAAACATCTACATAGAACACTCACTGGGTTTTGTTTTTTATCAAGTCCTTAATTTGAGCGATGTTTTTGGGTGTCCTTGTCTCCCGGGTACATCCTTATGGGACACCTTTCTCGAGCTAAAAAGTACCCTCGCAGATCTCACCAGCCCACCGAAAGATGGTTTCACGACTATGGCAGGCATCAGGGTAAACAATTGTGGGGTCGGTTTGGATCTCAGACACTGTTTAGCCTTGTTTGTAGCGTATCAATAAGTTCGAGCCAAAATTGTGAATCTCCATGTTCAGCGACGAATGGAGAAATATGTGGAAATGTGGTATGTAGGCATTAGATATTTAGTCTCTGAATAAATATGGAATGTTTTTCCACTACAAAATACCTGAGAAAATTGATGTAAGTGTAATTTTGTAGCTAACTCTTCTCATTTCCCTTCAAAAGAACCCGTCTCAATTATTTTGGAACAGGCTCATTATATAAATTTATTTTTGAACTTTAATTGGAAGGTCCTGATAATGCTCTGATCACATGCTTATAAAAACCTATTGTTGTGAGCATTATTAAGTCATCCCTTATTGGCGGACAAATAAAACATAGAGTCAAAAATATTATTCCTTTTCGGTATGATTAAAATATAAGTCGGCAAATAAAATGTTTAATATGAAAATTTGAATAAACTTTAGTAAAAGAGCCTTTTGCTGTCATGTTGTTAAATTAAATTAGCTATAAACAGTTATGAGAGGAAGGCAATTTACAGAAGTCTCTCATTCAATTAAACAAGATTATAGGAGGAATAACAACGACATCAAACCTCAATTTTTCTCTTAATTGAACAATAATTTTCAATTATAACCTCTCAACAAATCATCAGTGATATTTCAGCAATTCAAGAGTAAAAGCACTCGTGGTTACTTTCTGTTTCCTATAAAATAAATTAATAATAATGACAAAAAAATACATTAATCAAAATTCTTTCTACTAAAAGTTTTACTCTATATATAGGTACTTACTGTCAAACATCTAAAAAAATATTATTTATGGCATTTTAAAATTTGCATATATGTACATTTTATCTTTCTACTGATTATGCCAATCTAATTTAGCTATACTTGGTGCTGTATCGGTTCTCCTTTCTTCGGTATAGTCTAGGGTTTGTTCTGTTACTATAGATCATTAATTTTTTTTCTAAAAATGTTGGTAGTAAATCAAGCTAATTATAAGTCTATTTTATATAACTGAATAATTAAGAAAGAAAGAACACTCTTAACGACGTCACAAGGGATTAATTTTATCTATTTTCAGATTACAGCAATTATGTTGGAATTTTGTTAATTTATTGTATATTGGAATCATTTATCCGAAAAGAAACAAAAAAAAAAGTTTTCTAATACCTGGATAGATATCTAATATCTAGAAAAAATCTTACATTTCATACGATCAAAGACTCACAGATTTCCTCCAACAAGGAGACAATGAACAACATGTCAAGGAACTTTTTCGTTAACGCCTACTCATCCTTCCAAGATTAATGCTGGGTACAAGGAGCATCAAATCAGCTCTTTTTCAACATTCAATTCGCCAAAAATGTGGACAAAGTGACAATGTAAAGCTTTTGATAAATCTGCCAATTTGATTTTAACATCTGGTCTATCTGTATTTGGCTAAGAACCAAAATATGTAAAGTCACAATACTAATTTACTCTAGAAATAGGTTATAATTTATACAGATTTTAAAAGGTTTTTAAATATTCAGATTTTGCTTTTTTATTTTGTTATTTTATATCAATTATCTATAAATACACTTGATCAATAGTATTTTTCATCTATTGTGAGGATACTTCGAAGTAAATAAACAATTATTCCGTCTTATTTTTTATTGATGAAAACTGGACTTGCAGAAAAGAAAGACATTTTTAGGGAATAATATCCAATTATAATTGGCAAACCTTTTGTCTAATGATGGCAGCTCTAGAGTCCTTGGTCTGTAAAAGGGATTATCTTATTCTTTTGGATGGTTTTTATTGGAAACCACATTTAAAATTATTGCAATACCAATATTTTGTACTGGTTTTGATACCAAAGTTAATATAGATATATTGATACTTTTTTGGCTAAAGAGAAAACACAAAAATGCAATATCTTAGTAATAGCAATAGAGATATAAATCGTGTATATTTTTTAGCATTCTTCGACAAAGACAGAAGTAAACAATTATATTGACTAGTGTATAAAAACATTTTGTAAGATCAACCAGAATTTTAAGCAAAGTATTTTTAGTGTTGCGTCGGCCTTTTATATGACTGAATACTTCAGTTCCGTCAGCTCAGTTTAGTCCAGTTTATTTATGAATATCAGTAAGTTAGGTCCTTGATGATGTCACTCAACTTTATTTCATTTTTTGAATCGGTTCTAGTCCCAAAACTGGATTGGAACAAATAAATACAACAATAGGGATCAGCACAATATTAATTAATTTTTTGCTTCTTTTAAAAAAAATCAAAGTCATATTTATGTTTATGTTCCAGAAAGCATGAACAACTTTTTATAGTTCAAATCTGAATAGCATTTTATATTTCATACATTATTATAATTAATTAGAAGGGAACATATTGGTTAAAGTAAATACCTAGTGTGTGGGCTCATGAACAATGGGGCATAGCAATAGGGCTTTAAAGCTAAAAGTATAATTGAAAATTGAAATCAGAATAATTCCAGCTTATATTGTCTTGATATTGACGTTGTGTGATCTGTGTATTCTTCCATCCTCTCACAGCTACTTTCAGCTGATCTAATATGTCGTCGTGATAGCTAAGCTGATCTTCCCCCAAATTTTTATCAAACTATCAAGATTGCTAGTCTCATTTTAAGTTTAATTTATTTCAACATAACTGATTTTATGCACCATAATAATTAATGTATATTTAATTTTATGTGATCGGCAAAAGTAATAATTACTTTTACAAAATAATAATAAATTAAAAATAAATCCAATAGCAATGATAAAAGGGCATAGTGCACTTTACTACCGATATCTAAAATTTATTATTTATTGGATATTTAATTAGAAATTGATTAAATATTGCCTAATAGAAAAATAGCAAATAAATTTAATTTGTAAAAAGGGAAGACGGATGAATTTTTTTTAAATGTCACAATTACTCCAAATTTTTTCCCCTTTGACTTGCAAAATAGTAACACAATATACCTACATATATTTGTTGTAGATTAAATTAAGTTGAAGGTTGTAACGGCCACATATTTTATTTTAATGTGGCATTGATCCCGTGGCAATACTTATGAAATACCTAAGAGATTTGAGTGAAAAAATAGACAAATTCTTTTTTTAGATGAGTTAATTAACAAATTTGTTAAGAGATTGAATTATTGAATTTCAATCTATTATAAATGTAGTTTAAGATAGGAAATGATTTTGATTGTTGATTGGATATGTTTACTCTTAAAAAGCTTTTCAGGCCCCTTATTTAGCTAAAAATATGATTGATGTGACTGTTTTCTAAGTATTGAGCTCAGTTACAATATCTCAAATTTCTTCGTATTATTTTAATTTACAATTATATTCAATTGATTTGATTTACAGCACATGCAATGAAAAACTGATATAATCATTACTTAAATAAGGGTCCAAAACTACTATTGTTTTTTCCCAATAATTTTAAAAAAAGACAACACAAATTTATTAATTTTTTTGCATCATAATTTTCCTTATATTATAGATTTATGATTTAAATTCGATGATTCCATCTGACTCGTGTGGCAACTGTTCCTAATTTCCTACACGCTTCAAAGTTATTTGACTTGATATAAGAATCCATTTTGAGACTTAGTTCAAGGTATATTATTTTGCCCCGTTTGGTTTTAACTGCTTTTTCTAGACTGAGTTGAACCAATATTCTAATAACGATGCCAGTCAAAAATGTAATTGTTTTCAAATTATGTACAGATTTTTCTTAATCTCACTGTACATAAACCCAATTTTTTGTTTCAATCTAGGGACCACTGCCTTTTACTTCTATTCTGATTTATAAAATGTACAAACATGATTTATGCATCACATATGAATTCATATGACATTATTGTGATACGATGTTTTCAATTTTGAAACGTATCTGACGTCATCAACAGTTTATCTAAAGAGTTGTTTTTGACTGCATTTTAAATTAGTTCAATTTTGAACGACATTTCGTCACATCAAATTTTTCTTTGAGACCGGTCAAGACATAATCTTTTTCAAGAACCGAATTATTTTTGGTTACTTAAAATTATAACAGTGTCGTTCTGGTACTGGATTATAAGGCATGGGTAAATCCAACACAATTAAGGATAAAACACTTTTTTTTCTTCTCTTTTTATATATTAAAACAATAGAATACAAACTACTTAAAGAAGAACATATATAAAAAAATTGCTTTCTTGCAGATATTTGACTAGAAAAAATGTAGTTATTCTTTTATAATAAGTTAATAAAGTTGCTTTAAATCAAATTTTGCATGATTTAAGAAGTTAACCAATCCTCTACTACGTCTTTTAAGTGGTTATCCCTCCCTTCCTCTGAATGATTATTACATCAATAATATCGAAAAATTATCTACATTGCAATCAACATACAATGTACAATACACCTTCATACCTGTTATGAAAATTCAAATTTGATTTTTTAATGAGGAAAAAATGATAATATCAGTAGCTTATAAAAAAAATTTAACTCACTTTTGATAAATCATTATAAATTTTGAAATATAGTTTGACATCGTATCTGTCAATTATGAAAAAGAAAAAAAATAGTTTAAAAAGAAGCACAGTAACTATTATGAAATTGTAATAGACTTGGGAGTCCCCTTGGTGTGAAAAGGTTAATAAATGATCAGAGTATCTTATATAACAACTATTTACGACATAAAAGTCATATATTGCAAAATTGTTATTTTCATGTTAGAGTGTATAAATACCACAGCAATATACTTGTGTTTGGATTTCAAGGGTAATAATTATATCTATCAGACCATATTATTGACATTTTAGAAAATTAAAAACTAACTGGATTTAGCTATATAATAGTATCAGATTCTGTTAATATAAAATGCTTAGGAATTTTTACTAGGCATGAAATATAACATTAAAAATTATTTACTTAGGATATCTACTAACAAATATTTGTATAAAGAAGTTGAAGTTGAGATTGTGAAGATTATGACGAAAATAGAGGGCACAATTTAAAGAAGGATCCAGATTTAATGTTGATCTTGGATAAGAGGATCAAGGAAGACCCCAACAAATCGATGAATCATATCCCCAAAAACTTTTCTGTGGCTGCTCTGTAGGGTAACTTGGGATTGTTCTCATACCTAAAACACATTCTCTCCCAAGGCATGACAGCCAAAAACCTTTACCGTCCACGTTTAGCAATCCAACTCTATATAATATCAAATGAAATATTCAAATATTATGGAGACATATAAATTCCCTAGTGTGTTCTACAGAGACTGAAATAGCTATGTAATATTATATTGTTGTTAACACTAGTTTATAATTTTTTATTTATTATGTATATTGTATATTCCATTTTTTTGGCATGGTGCTTCATTAGTATCTCAATTATTATCAAATTATGGAATTAATTATTTAGGCTTTTTAAATAAAGTTTTGTATACGTTTCTAATATTTATGACCTCTAATTATAATAGAAAGGAAATTGTAACTGTCTTATTCGAAACAAACATATTTTTTTTGATAATCTTATATTCCTTTAAAGATAATCTACCCTTTACTGTAAAAAAAATGTAAACCTCTTTTTCCAAACCCTTTTTAGATTACAAGCTCATATATATAAAATATGATGATAAAAAAGTATCCAATCTGTTCACTGAGGCTTATAGTATCATACGTAAAAACTACTCAAAATAAATAAGTTTTTATTTTGCTAAAATATCCATTGAAATGTGGGGTTGGTTAAATATACCAGGAAAAAACTCACGATCCTCGTACCATCATATTAACCCATTCCCGACAAAAAATATTTTTATAAACATTTGGTATGAAAGTTTTTATTTTTACTAATATGTAGTAAAGTATCTAAAATGGCATTGATCTAAGTGTATAAAGAATTGTCTTGTTTAAATAATCAGAATAGGCATTAATGGATGAAAAAATATTAAATGTGTATCAGAATATTTACATATGCACATCGAATAAAGAGGTTATAAACGACTTAAAAACTATGCCTTAAATTCATTAATTTGTACAAGTTTTAAATTATTGTTTTTTTTTTCATTTCAGACACTATGTTATCACAAAAGAGATATAAATAAATATATATATTTATGAGTGAAAAAGCTGTTTTGAATGGTTAACTTTTGGGTCAGTAAAATTTAAAATATAATATACCTGCCCTTGTATGTAGGTGAATCCATGATTATTAAAAATTCTTTGAGATGAAAGATATAGATGTATGTAAATAAGAGATAATTTTCCGCCAAAAAATGGACGTTCTTTTGCCCTTGCAACAATACAGTGATCATATGATCACACTAAGAAAATCTAAATAAATTTAAAAAAAGATTTTCGATTAGCTTTAAATTCAAAATATATATGGGGCGACCTAACGTTTTAATTGTAGAGAAGTTTAATTTTCTAGGTGAGACAAATACTTAATGTTGAATTTAAAAAAATGAAAAAAGTATTATAAACCTTTAAATTTTAGCACAGGTACATTTTGACGAAAATAAAACATGATGGTACTTCATATTTTCAAACTTAGAGGGTTTATCTAAAATGGCATTGATCTAAGTGTATAAAGAATTGTCTTGTTTATATAATCAGAATAGGCATTAATGGATGAAAAAATACTAAACATACAAAAAAACCTTATTGTAGAAGTAAGTGGATAAGCCGTATAATTGATCATGTTAGGATTAAGGTAAGAGGCAAAGGAATTTGCAAAAAGGTAAATGTTATCTTTAATTCCAAAGTTTCATTAGGCAGGCAAACGACAGTTGAAACAAAAAAAAATTGTTTTGTGTTTATCCCATGTTTCTAAGTTAAGAAATGTTGGAGCAACGAAAAACGATCTTTTCTACGCCATTTTTAGTCCCGAAAAGGCTGCAGGGATCATTGGCATCTCCATCCAAACTGCCAACAACATCAAAAGGTCTATTGTAGACCCATGCAGCCAAAAAATTATGTACCAACAATATGGCTGACTCCTGATCTACCTCAATGTGGACCTTATTCAGACCTGACCTCAGGCCCCTGGAATTTGTTGTTTAGTGGGTCTTGAAGAAATTTTTTTTTACTGTACCTCTAATTCAAATACGTATTTGGTCTATGCTTCCATCATGACAGTGCAGTATGGTACAAACAATGCCTTCATCGTCAAGAGTTGTTCAGTGGCGTGCCAAGGCTGATATCGCTTGTTCAGTATGAAACTTACAAATTACAACCAACAAAAATAACATTAATTGTAAGTTTTTAGGCCCAAATCTGAACAACTAAATTCTTATAACTGCATTTGTTATTTTTTCCAGTTTATTTTTAAATCCATTCAGCTATTGTTGTAGAGTGTAAATAACTATGAAAAGCCTTTGATATTTAGGTGTGAGTTTATTTATTATACTTGTCAATATACTTATTTAAGAATATGTTTTTGTTTAGATTTATATATTCAAATTAAGTTGTACCTAGAAAATAACATAAGCTATTTTTATTCAACATCTAAATTTCAAATTACATAAGTAAAGACATTTTTCTTTTTTGTTTCTGCACATAAATAAAAACTGCAGTGAAGAAAAGATAATGAAAAACTACTTTCAAAAAATAGTAGATAGGAGGTTATTTTTTAATTCGTAAGAAATAAATAACTCTATATTATTTGTTGCATATAGCATATTCTTAATTAGAAATGATATTATTATGTATAAACAATGATGAAAATCCAAAGTAGAATGGTGATATTAAAAAAAAAACAGAAAATATATATGGTAACCCTGGCAATTTGAAGTATGTCAAGGAGGGGAAAAAGAATAATGTTCATGACGGTTCAATAGATTATCTACAATTAGTTGTTACGAGAGAGAAAGTAAAAACGGATATAAAACGGACATTTGCTAGAATTAATTTAATTTCGATCCCAATTCTACTCTGAGTTCAAGAAAGGCTTATAATTATTTTTCTGCAAAAGATCTATCTTCTGAGTTTTATTTGCACGCAAAAACGTTCAAAAAAGTTTTGAACATTATTTAATCCATTTAGGAATGGATGTTTACTACTTAAGAGTGAAATAATAATGGCATCTGGTCTCATAAGAAAATGGCATATTTCCTTCAATAATCCTCTCGATAATGTCTTGTTCAGCAATTTTTAAATGAGGTTTATTGAATTTATTCATTCAATAATATTTACCAGTACACAATGGATGAAGTAGTCTTAAATAGATAAAAATTTATGCGACGTAGTTATTGGAATCGTTTATCTTTTTTTCATGTGATAAAATACGTTTTATTGTTGGAATGTATTTTTTTACACAGTTCACTATCTGTATTCAAAAAAGTATTTTCCCTAATTAATTATTTTGTTAGCGGGTCTAACTTGGTTACTTAATTGAAAAACTGGACCAACTGTCTCTAAAATCAATTATCCCCGTAGTGGTAATTAATAAAATAAACAACATTATAACTGAGAATATATTTGTAGGGCCAGCTTATAATTTATTATGCTTTCTTTTAAATATAAATTTACATACTGAAATGTGACACAACGGGGTGGTATATTGAAATCCAAACACTTACTAATTCATGAATAAATAAAGATTGAGTAATTAAAATTAATTCAGGGTTCGATTGATTAAAGCATAACTAGTTAGTAACAAAACAAAACAAATCTGAGTTCTCTAACTTATGTAAAAGTCGAGAAATTGCACTTGAACGTGAACAACGAATTTTCATTCGCGCACTCCAAGTAGCTACGCGTCTCCATGATAACTGTTCCCGTCGTAAGCAAGTCACAAACGTTTGAAAAGAAGAAGGGCTCTGTCAAGAAGGTCAAAACTTGACAGGAGGAATTAAAGAAAACAGCGCTGGTAAACCCCCTCAATTCATTAGTGCTATGTAAGATATCTAAAGATTTCATACCCTACTGTCTAGACAGCTAAAAAAAAGTGGGTGGAAAGAGCCCTGTGAGGTTGAAAAGGCCCCTTTTGAAACCAGCAATGAATAAAAAACCATCGACTCCGTTGTAAGACTCTTTTAAATGAGTCATTTCAATTCTTTTTTGACACTTTTGTCCTAATTGCCAACCCCATCGACATGTAAGAATATAAAATTACACTAATAGCTTTGAAAAATATAAAAAAACAATAAATTTGGGTAGAAATTACAATTGTTAAATGATTTTCATCTTTGATTATCATAAAAAGAAAATTATTTTTTTTTTTCTTGCTTCAACAGTAACTTTTTCAAAAGATGAATTTTTTTTTTCCATAAGACTCAATTAAGAAGCACAAAATTTCGCAAAATTACCATGAATGAAATATGTAACAAACGTTTTCTCCTGTTCAATAATTTTATTCCACACATGTGGCGTTTCAAGGCTAAAGTTGTTCTATTAGTGAGATTTTACAAAGATATATATTTATAAGTATAGCTTTTATCTTATAATGAGAAATTCTACTAAAAGTGAATTTGATATAATTTTTTGTGTTTTGGTGATAAAAATCCCAATATATTATCCATGTGCGGATTTGAAGGAAAATAAATTGAGGGTTAAAAATATAAAAGGGATGTCCATACCTGGTTTTTCATAACAAAAATAAGCTAAAACTATATTTATCATTCATTAAGTAAGGATTACATATGTTTTCTTTGAAGAATGGTTGTCAATTTTAGTTAACAAATTATTTTGATAAATTCATTGGATATGTCAAAAATTGCAATTGAAGTAGTTCAGTGTCTCAATGAAAGAATAAGACATCGAGAGATATTCTGTACATGCTATTTTAAATGAAATGAAGATTTAAAATTCAAGCTAAAGTTAATGGGTGTTCCACACATTTAAATGCAAAATTGTATCAAATATGTCATTGAAATATTGGAATTTTCTCCTCTAGAAGATTTTTGTAATAAATCGTTGTTATATTTTTTTATCTTTTATAAAATAAAAGTTCATCAAAAATTGTGTTTCGAGTTATATTACTTCAACATCTACACACAATATGGACCTATTATATGTACTAGCTGAAACGTTTTGTTATAATAATAAGTTTACACAAAAATAGGATACTGATTTTTCCAGCTATTGCACATTTGAGCGTCAGCGTTTTTAAGTAACATTAAGTAAAAAAAATATACTAACAACCCCCAAAAGAAATTATTTCTATGTTCATACATCCCAAATATTCTCTGAAAATTTGAATATTTATTATTTTGTAATTATCTCAGTTTGTACGTAGTTCTTATTTTGGCAGTTTTCGAACTGGATCCAACCTGTGCTATCCCCAATGAATATGTTAGAAATAGATTTAGTTTTGTCAAAGATTGATGGAGCATTTTGATCGCCTCCTTTTTTACGACCAACTAAAAGTATTTTTTAAAAGAAGAATAACTATTTATTAAATAAAAGAGGGAATTGAATTCAAACAATCATGTTTTAATGATTCATGTCTTAAGGAATGATAATATTTTGTGAGTTGATCTATTCATTTTGTATGAGCAGTAAAATAATTCAAAATATAGTTATTTTAATGCCTTAAGACACTCACAATACACGATTCTTTTAATTTAACTCCCTTTAATAATTCATAACTATTCATGAAATTCTAAAAACAAAGAAGTATATCTTTTTTCCCTATTTGTTACCCACTTGAATAATAGACTTAGGAGGAGGGAGGCAAAAAATAGGACGCAAACTATTTTTTTAAAAGTAAGGACTTTATAAATAATACACTCTTAAGCTATCTGTTATATTATTTTATAAGGATAGTCATCAGTTTTATTATAGCCATAGGCCATGAGTATAGGTCATATAGGGATAGTATGTAAAAGTCAGAAACACAGAGCCGTCTATATTTTTTATGATCGCCTATCTGGCTCCTTTCTATAAAGATGGGAACTAAATGCCTATTTAGTCAAAAATGAAAACAATTTTTAGAACTCTTTGTAGTTTTATCTACAAAAGCCTTCCTTTAGGAAAAGTAAGAGTTTTTTTTATGTCAACAAAAATATTTTATTATGAATAAAAAATGACACAACAAGACAATTTTTGCCTTTTGATGATTTCTTTACACATCCAGAACATGTATATAAAAATGATATTTTTGTGCGTGTGCAGCAATAATCAAAATAAGCAGTTGGCCATTTGCTAATGCAAGTATAATATTATTATTTACTTTTTTTTATTCACTCTTCCTGTCCTACTAATTCAGAACCATTGAATTTTCCATAAAGCAGATAGGATGAAAGATACTGGGCTTAACAAAGAAAATCCATTTTTTTGTTCAGAATTGGATTTCTTTTTTATTTTGCTTCATGAAGTGTAATCCCCAAAATAATTTTTAAGCCATTGCTTAGAATAAATAGTATTTTTCCCGTTAAAAATTAAACACAAAATTGTTTTGGATCCATTATTTTGAAATAAAAAAATATAAGGTTATATTTAATGCATTAACTCACAAACTAAGGTACAGATTTTCATACACGGCATTTGTATACGAAGTACAGACGATGATGACACAGTACATTAAAGATACATATCCCCACATCAACAAGTTTACTACATTTCAGATGGCTGTGCAGGACAGGACAGAAATTACAAAAACTTCATCAACCTTTGTCATCACAAACAGGACTTTGAGATTGAAGCTCTCTGGACTTTCTTCGCCACCAGTCATGGTAAATCCCCATGAGACAGAATTGGGGGATTTGTGAAAAGATATGTAGCGAAGAGGAGTCTTCAGAGGCCACTGAAGAATCAGATTCTGGATTACAAGTCTGTTATTGAGGTTTGTAGGGAGGAACTCATCAACATCTGTTTCTTTGACATCAGTGAAAAGAGAATGAACCTTGCCCGTAAGTCTTGTTGAACGTTTTAACCTTGGTAAAACTGTACCAGGAACACGAAGCAGTCATCATTTTATACCATCATCAACTTCCACTATCATTCGCTATCCGACCGGTGAAGATAAAAAGGCTGTTACAGTGTTAGTCTCAACAGCACCTTGAAGCAAGCGTTGTCAACCCAATTGTTGCATCATACAATACATGCATATACGACACTCACTAGTGAGTTGGATTGGTAGAGAGTGTAAGTGAGGGACAGGATGATTGTGAAATGAAATCCCTCTATCCAAATGGTCCGAAAAGATTGTTTCGCTGGCTAACAAGGGTCGACAAATGCTTTGTTCCATCTCTAAATATGTTATGCTCCATTTCCCCTCTTACCATGTCTACTTTCACTGTCCGTTACTACAAGATCTCTGACAAAAATTATGAAAATACTGTTTGTACATTTGAAAGATTCAATCAATAAATGATCCTTGGACCAAATAAGTCTTCCATGCCTTTTCCTTTTTACTAAAACCATATGATACTTACTTTTATGGTCCCACTTGTTTAATTTCAAAAAGGAAATAATATAGCTTTTTTCATTCAGTATTATTATTGTACATTTCATATTTTTGGTTTTGTGTGCCTTCTACATCCCATTTTGATGTCCAGACTGTTGAACTATTCGCGCGAGCATTGTCATTTATTGATTCCCATTCCAAATATACTAAGAGGGGGTACCTCGGTTGGTTGGTTGGTTGGTAGACGGCTTAATAGTTCCCTTCCAGTTTTGTACTTTTATTTTATATCTATAGATTGGTTCTGAACCTACAAATTGAAGGTATTAATTTTGTAAGAAGGAATTGTATCTCAAAACAAATACTTAGTGACAATGAAGTTTAGAGACTTAGGAAAGGAATGTTAACAATAGGTTCTGGTCAGATATTGATTCCAACATCAATTTTTTCGATGAAATGTGGATTGAACGAAAAAAAGAATAAGTGTTAGATCTTTTAATACCAAAAAGGTTATTTAACAACAGGATTTTCAACAGGATTCTTGACACGGCTGATTTAAAAAAATGTGATATCACAAGAACTGCTGGGAGTTAGACTCTCAAATTTTCAGATTCATCCCATTTTTATTAAGGCTAATTCTGCTGCAATTTTGAAGAAAATGAAATAGGTAGGATGACAATATTATTTTTTTCTGGATGATTTGTGGTGGATTTACACATATATATTATGTGCCCTCCTCAAGAATGAAAGAATAATGGGAAGAGCTATACCAAATATAAAAAAATATATATTCCGTTAGCGACTAAATATAAATACTATTATAGTATTATTTCCATGTATGTTTGGCATCCTCTAGTCCGGACCTCTCCCTTCTTCTCTAAAATACACATATGTAACTATCAAATTATTCAATAGTCCTGAATAGACATGGCCTTAAAGTAACTAAGTTATACTAATGCATGGTTCGTTAGACCTCGACTCATACTTTTGTATACCACGCGGAACAGAACTAAGTTTAAATCTTGCAGAATAAAAGATGACCACTCAATTTTTCCTGACTCCACGTATCTTGTGGATGTGGCGATTAGCAATTGGAGCAAATAAGATTTTGTTCATATTCTATTTTTATAAAACTCTTTAACAGAAGTGTCATTGTGACAATCCTAAAACAGACAAAACTTGATATTATACTCCCTTTTAAAATAGTTCTCTATTACTTACCTGAGGTGTAATACCCCCTAAAGACGAAAATACCCTTATACGTATCATATTTTTACTTCACCATCTTATAATTATATACTTTAAATTCCCTTATACATTCTGAATCCAATTTATGAGAATTTACTTGATAAGTTTCTGAGTAGAGTCAGGGGCCATCGAATTATAAATCGAAGTTTCAAAAATTGTAATTCGTGCATTCTTATTATTTATTTACTACAATAATAAAAATGAAAAGAAAGACATCATACTTTCCATATAACATGTCTTTTTTCATAATTATGTATTAATCAATAAATAATCTATCCTTTGCAGTCTACAAAATCTTGAAATTATCACTGAAGTTAATTTTTTTAGAAAATCCATGTGTCAATTAGCTTGAACTCTACATATGAATGTTGAAGAAAAAAAACCCACATTTATGGATCCCCCCCCCAACAACCAAGGCCTGTATCCGAGTCTGGAAGGAGGAGCAGACATTGAAAAGGTAATTCCTTGACGAAGCTTATCAGAGAGTCCTTGGTGGAATGATATGTAAGATTTGTGTGAGATTTAATGTAGCGCTAGACAAAAAAATCAATTGGATTGAGATGGGGACGGCAGGGGCCATATTTTCTTCACTTTATCAATGATAAACTGAACAGTTTGCATATTGTAGCTTTCTCAGATCCTCTTACATGTAGGCTCTCGCCGTCACTTTGTAGGCCCCCATTTCCTCAGGAATAGAGCGGAAGCTTCGGGATAGGTCATCATTAATCATAATCTTTACTTTTTGGATGAATTTGCTTGTCCTGACTTTCTTGGTCGAATTTTTGTGGCTTTTGTCTGATTTAGTATTATCAGTTGCAGAATAGTCTTACCAATATTTTGCTAGGTCTAGATTGGGAAGGCAGTCATAATTGAGACCTCCTTATTGGAAATTGCCATGTTGTTGTGGACAAATATCATGATCACAGTGCAACGCCGTTCTTCTGAGGTCAATTAATTATTAATTATATCAGCTGTTGCCATGATGGACAAAACCTTAAGAACATTTTAGTTAATACAACAATGTTTATGGCCACAAAAAAGAGACGGCATTGGACAGGTGCATTATAACAATATCACTGGTGCACATGCGCCAATTTGATGTTAAGACCGTGTAAATACTATTATATGATATTTTGATAAAAAGAATTTCATTTTTTCAATTATGCTTATATTATCATATACATTATCTACAAAGGGTAAGTATACTCTTTGATGTAGCTCAACTCCGGTTAAAGTACTTGTGTTAGGATATAAATTGACGTAACGAATAAAAATATTTAAAAAAAATGATACATATATAGTCATTTTAATTTTATTTCCTTTTTAGTAGATAAAAGAAGCATCTGTTTATTTCCTTTCTCAAGAAAAAGAAATACTGACGTTATTAGAATTGAGAAATAAAGAAAATCGGTTTTTCTTCCTTAATAACATTGCATAGGGTTAAAAATCGATAAACTAAGATTTATGTCAAGTATTACACAACCATCAACAATATTAATAATATCATATGTATGTAAGTACAGCGATATTAAAGTAAATCTTTTTTAAATCTGCTTAAAAAATGCGTGTGGTACAGGAAAATTATAAAAAAATTTACCTTCATAATATTTGAAAAAGTGGTTCGAATAAAAGAAAAGAAAAGAAAATTTATTAATAGTAAAAATTAAAAAAAATATATATATTAAATTATCTTCTACCTATAAAAATAGACGGGATTTATGTATATTACATTAATTTTGAATTAAAAACCAGAAAATAAAATAGGGAATGAACGATACAAACTTAGTTAGTAACTAGCATTCAAATATCTTTTTTTTTTACTTTTTTTAAATATAAAAACTAAAGAGACACTAATGAATAGGGGAAGAGATTGTTTAACCGTTGTTTGGTCTTTATTTTTATCCATACCCCTTACCTTATGGGTCAAATTTGATCCGCTCATAAATATTTAATATTAAACTCTGTATTAATTTTAAGTATAAGATAAAAATATGTTATAAAATAAACTAAAGATATAATAAGTAACTTCTAATTTCATAATTTATTTATTCAATAGGAAAAACTGTTGTAAAAAAACAAAAAACTAGGTCACATAAAAATGTTTCCTATATTTATTTAGTTTATTAAACAGTCCCTAAATTATAATATAACAATACATAGTATTGAGAACTTTACTTTGGTGAGAGGGCGTGCGATTAAACAACGATGTGGCACACCTAAAATTAGGACCCTACACGCCAAGTATTATTGTGCTGTCGACATTGAGCATCAGCAGACTCCATTCTACTGCGTTTGAGGAAGAACTACATTTCCATCTATTGAACTGCACGATTTAATGTTATGACTTTGCATGTTGTAATCAACTCTGTCCCATTCTCAGCTCAACAGAAAAATTATAAATCTATGAAGAAAGTGTAAATTTCTAGTTTTCACACCGTATCTGGAGGTAATTTTATTATTATTTAATTTCAATCATATTTCTCATGTCAGAGAAATGGCTGGAAGAAATAATAAAGAATATAAAAATAAGAAAAAAAAACAATTTACAATTTTCTCATATAACTTATTCATAAGTTACATCATCAGAACATTTTTTCTTTTCTTTTACAATAAATTAAGTATCTACACATAATAATATTGTTCAAATTTTTAAATACATATTATTTATATTCAACTGTACATATTTTGAAGCTATATATACATAGTTGAACTGAAAAAAATCATGTAAATATCAATATTTGTATACGATGGGGAGTTTGAGAAAAGATTAAACCTCATTGGTTATGACTCGAGCACTAGTAGACGGTTAGTTTGACTCCAAAGAAAGAGTCGAAATGAATATTATACAAATAATCATCATTTTTTTCTTATCGGTGACATTTTTAAAATTATCAGCTGTAGATTTCTCCAAATATTGTGCATATTTAATAAAGATCATTTAATTCCTGAATCCAATTTGAAAAGTTTTAAAAATTATTGAATAAAAAAAAAGAGAAGTAATATTTGTAAGTATTTGTCATTATGTAATTATAAAAAAAACCAAAAACAAATATGGTTACCTTGACAATTTCAAAAATATTTAACACTAAAATAAAAGATGGTAACGACCCTCCTTAAACGATTGTGGGTATCAAAAATGATACTCATTTATATTTTAATATATGTAACAGTTAGTGGGGACTAAAATTCAAAGTAATGTCTTACCAGTCACTTCTCTGTACAGGATAACAACAGTTATACCGGCCAACCCCAAAATATTATAAAAAACTTGTAAAGTTCATCGGTGAAAATACATGTTGGGTAAATCAAGGTGTGTCATTTGATCTAAAATATCAACTCCATACTTGGTTTCATTAAAATACTGAATCGATTTTGTCAACGTTTTTGAACATCTGAAACTTTCACACATATTGTTGTGCACAGAGCTCAAAATTAAAACATTTTCGATCTTCTTTTTCTTTTTGGATAAGAAATCAATGTTTAACCCCTATTTTCCAAAAAGTCTTAAATTTAGTGCTTTTTTATGGTAGCCTTTTGTTGAGGAGGTATTTCTTTGCGAGAACGATTCATAGTTCCCAAAATACTGTTCATCAAGATTAGATATCAAACTTATTAGGCCATAGATTGAGTAAATAGATATTTAGCTTTTGTTGTGAAGTTTTTACCTGGCTTGTACGCACACTTGCAATTTTGGACTAATCAATCTGATAGCGTTGAAATCAAGGTCTAACTTGTCGTTTTGGAGTCTTTGTGATCTTGTGGAACAAATATCAAAGCAGATAAATCACAATAATTCCTTATATCTGCTGCAAAAAATAGTAGTCCGAAAGAGTTGAATCCCCAAATTTCTTAACCAAATGACATCAGTCGGTTGCCCTAAGATTCCTTTTTCATATATTATAGCAATTATTTGTAGTATTTATCGTTTGCTGGTTGTCCATACATCAATATAAAGTTTAGACCGAGTTTCAACTATTGTACAATTTACAATGTGATCAATAATTTAATTATCGAACAAGAGTTCAAAAGCTGATAATGTGTTATCTATAATGATGTTACGTTTGGAAAATGATGATGGACCTTGAATTTCCTACAAAATATATTTTGTCTAAAAAGGGCTGAACTCTTTCAATTTACTATTTTTTTGTGCCGGATTGTACTATCCTTACCGACAAACAATTATTTTCCTGATTAGTCAGTTGATTTATGTTGCTTATACGGCGAGAATTGAGTAGTCAATTATTTGTATGGTAGCATTTTTTGAAATTTTAAATATACCGTTTAGTCGTAAACAAATAGATATAACGTCTACCCAAACATATAAAGGTTTTCAACAAGATTACATAACGAGAGGCTTGTTAAAAACTTCTGAATAGTCATCAAAATCAGATATACTTGATTAAGGTGGTTGGAGATATTCTTCATTTGTTTCAAATTCAAAGTCATCACTTTCTGAATTGGAGTACGATGTGGACACAAGATAATGTCTCATTTCTTCAATAGATATTTTTTTCTTGGACAATAAAAGGTGGAATCAGAATGGAAAGGCAAAGATAATATATGTAATATTTATACAAGGAAGTAACAAGATTTCTTTCTAGAGTTGCCATTCACGTCTTAACTTGCTTGAGTTTGGTCATAAATAATTTTTAGAAAATAAATTTATTTGAAATGATTGGATACCAAATATGGTACCCACGTCTGTTTAGGTAGTGTTCATTATATAAACCAAACGGTTACTAGTTTTAATTTTGAGTTTTATTTTTTTGGGGTTAATAAAATGATTCATGAAAATTCAATAACTGCTAAGCAAATACAATCAAGAAGTTTCACTCTAAATGGGTATCAAAAATGATACCCTTGTCGTTCTACTGATAACAAAAAAACAAAAAAAACAGATGCACTGTCATGAAGTTCAATTAAATTAGCTGTGAGTAGCTAAGAGATTAAGGAAATAACCACAAATGCCACTTCGTATATAGTAAGGAATTACTTTAATGGAAATCCTGAATTCAACACTGAGTTCAACAAGGACTTACACTTATAATTCCAGAGTAAACCCTCATTGTTACTTTTCGTCTATGATAAGAACACGCACAACTTAGATGTTTTATTTTCAAAAATTAAGTAGTTTTGGAAAATAAGAACTCCCATTAGTATTACCAACTAGATAAAGACGCTTCCGCTTTCTAAAACTTTCTTTTTTTTAAATTCTAGTGATCCAGATAAATTATACGTCAAATGATTCAGCAAGGATGAGTGCTCTTTTTCCTATGATCAGGTGTTCGATAAATCTTAGAATTTCATTAAAATTTTAAATTTGAGAGGGTTTTCAGGCATATTTTGTAAACATCCTATTCGAACTTTATGGTATGATAGTTTTAAAAGTGAGTCAGTGAGAAACTTAAAAGTGGAAAATAGAAGACGAAAGGAAGAAGGCCACCGTTCTAGTCCACTCAGGTCACACCAACATCATGAACATGCTATTAATCTATAACCAGACGGTCTGGTGGGTCAGGAAACAATTTGAATCTAAAGATACAATTTGAGACAAGCTTCGAATTGGTGTACTAACCAAACTAACTCTAGAACCTGCCTTACATACCTTTCAAACCAATGCAAGAATGAAAATGGAAGAATTATGCCATTAAAAAATTATTTTTAACTACCATATGATTTTTGGGTCATTTTTTGTTTCTTTTTCGATTAATACAATAAAGGTAAAGGCTTGTATGATTTTCAAATAAGGAAGAATAGTTCATTGGAGAGTCATTTTTTATATATTTATGCTCAACGTTATGTAGTCAATATTCTCATCCCAGCTGATTACATTTAAGTTAACTTTTTACCCTATCGTTTTACTGACGCAAATACTTGAGATGAGGACTCGGAATCAAGACTTGCGTCTCAAATTTGACTTGAATCCATAGTTTGTAGATTTGAGTCTCAACTTCATCACAAATAAAAAAAGACAAACGACTTTTCTGGGATTCTAAAGCTAAGACTCGATACTTGACTTGGAATTAAAAGTATTTTTTTAAAGAAACCATAAATTTAGAAAGACAATAAATAACCGGAGGCCCATCTAGTGGTTGCATTTTGAACTACACCTTTTTTGAAGTTTGACAGCTGTAGTAACATTCGCATTGTGTTTAATATTTTGTAAAAGGTTTCCGGTTTCCAAAATGGTTAAGTTTACGCTCAAAAAAATTGGGAAATACTAAAGACTTACTTCCAAAATGGAAAGTCTTCGAACAAAACTGCAAGAAAATTACGTCGGGCGAAATAAAGCGCCTTCCTGGTAGTTTGTGGATAAATTTGTGAAGCTTGTGCGCAAAAACTGGTTCATTAATGGATAAAACAACACGTTCCCGTGTTCGTTCAGTGCGCTCAATCGAAAACATTGCTGCTGTTGCCGAAAACGAGCAAGGAGCTGCCATTACGGTCATTGGTAAGCGCTATCGGGCCATGCTGGAAGATTTTTTGTTTCTCCAAATGGAAAAGGAAGACATCGACGACATTTAGTTCTAACAAGATGGTGCTACGTGCTACAAGAGCCAACGTCACAGTGGATCTTTTGCGCACTGTCTTCGACAATCGCATCATAAGCCGAAACGGCAACGTCATCTGGCCACCTCGTAACTGTGATTTGACTCCGTTGGACTATTTTTGTGGGAAACCGTCAAGGATAAATGTTACGCCAACCATCCACAGACGATTGACGATTTGAAACACGAAATTGGAGTCACCATTGCAGCTATTGAAGCTCACACAATCGAAAATGTATTAAAAAATTAGGTCGACAGAATGGGCTACTGTAAGGCCAGCGACGGGAGCCATATGAATAAAGTGGTGTTATGTTATTTACCGGAATGTTGAGGCTTTCAAATTAATAAAAAATTATTGAAAAATATCCATTCGTCTTTTTTTATAGCGACATCAAAAAGAAAAAGTTTCATGGGCCACTCTTTATATTAAAAAAATTATTTTATCACTCGAGGTTTGGAACTTTTGTGAATATTTAAAAAAATATATTCAATTTCAACATGAATCTTTGATGTCCACTGTTTCCCCGAAGTATTTCAATTTAAGTCTGGCAAACCAAAATTGAACAAAGAATACCAAGATGTTATGGAAGCTATTAATTGAATCTATTTAAAGACTATATTAGTCAGTTTTTTCTACGATATTGATTTTATGTTAAAATAATTCTCATCATACTTCGTAACAATAGTTTTGTTTTGTTTTATGTTCAAGAAAAAAATCAGTTGCAACTGTTCTAGCTCTCCCCCACTCAAAGTAATCTTGTCCCATGTTAATAAGCAAATACAGAGAAACAATTGTAAAAAGTGTGTTTAAGCCAAGTGATATGATTTTTAAGAATAGGAAGTTAACGATTAATAGTGTTACAAAAAAAATTGCAGAGGCATTTTTATTTTGTCATTTTCACACTTCTAAATTAATCCTATAAATATTTCATTCATATTCCGAGAACTGATCTATTTATAACTTCAATTCTGGAAAATTTCCCTTGGAAGTGAGTTAGAGAAGGTAGGAGTCATTAAATATTTTATAAGTTTTAGAATTATGTTTTTTTCCTATATGAACTACGAAAAAAAACAACACTATTTATTAAATGAAAAATCTTGAAATAAAACATTTTCGGATATGTTTTATTTATAATGAAAGATGGGAAGTTTTGTTATATTGTATATAAACTATGATATTTTGATTGCTGTGAATGATGGTTAAGCTGTTCGACTCTAAAAAATAGTCTAACTATTCTTCATTTTAAGACCTAACTTCACGTTATATCGGGTTAATATGTACTTTACCTTAAAAAGCGGAACAAGGAAAATTGACTTGAAGAAAATTACCAGTGTTGAAAAATGATATAAGGAAAATTTCCTGTCTTTTACTAAAAAAATCATAATATCTCTACCCAAAACTTTTTTATTAAATAGCAAAACCCCCAAATAGGTTAAAAACCACGGCCGACCCTTCACAAGGCAAATAGGTCTCTATCAAATATTTCAAAATGAACTCCTAGTTCATGGATTAATTGAGGCTACTGCACCGACACAAAACAGATCAAAATCAACAACTGCAACTTCACTAAGAATACAAGCCCCTGACGTCCTGGTTTTATCGTGATCGTCCCAATTTAAAATACTTTACTATATAAAAAAGTGTTTTTCTTTGTTAGCTAATTTGTGAATGCAGTTTTTTTTTGTGCTTTGGGGGCTCCTAAATACTTTGTGAAGCAGTGGGGGTTGTTTCTAACCTGATCCGTATCTTTGTCGTAGCCTTTTTCAACTCATGGACCCGAGATTCATTTTGAAGAATTTAAAGGGAACCTAAATGCTTTGTAAAGTGTTGACTATGGGATTTAAACTTCTTGGTGGCCCTATTGTTGTCTTAATAAACACATAGACCTGGAGCTTATTTAAGGGTATTAGGAGGAGGAGTATATAGTTTTTGAAGTAGCAGAGTTAGTATTTTAAACTGGTTCATTTACCGTATACCTTAATCAACCAATATATCTAGGGTTCATTTTCCAAGAATTAACAGGGCCCTAAATTATTTTGAAAGCAGCAGGGGTTGTTGTTAACCTGCCATTGCCGATAACCTTCATATTTCTGAAAAAGGTCATTTATGGACGCTTTTTTTATCTGAAAACCTATAAAACGTCTAAAAAAATAAGATTTTGATGTTGTTTCTTCAAATTTATCAATTTGAATCAGCATACAGGATTTTATTTTATTAAGTATTGGAGATGAAAAATATATTTTATAACAATATTTTAACTACCTTTTTTTCTAACTTGCCTCATGACTTTTTTTATAAATATTTTTGAAAAAAGTATGTGTTTTGTCTTTAATACTTATAAAATAATCATTCTATAACTTGATTCAAATCGATAATTGTAAAGAAACAACAAAAAAGTTTCATTTTTCGTGACATTTACAGATTTTCAAATAAAAACAGGCTTATGATGATCTATTTTCTTTTGGACGAATGAGGATTATTTTCTTGTTCAAATTAATAAAATATAAATATCTTTTTTACACCATGGACAACTTTTGTCATTATGGTACACTCTAATAATTATTTACGAGTATATGTAGATAGCTATTGTAATAAAACAAATAGTATTGATACAAAAAAAATAAAAAAAGTTAGGACAAATTCATAAGTAAAGATTTGTCATTTAATAGAATATATTTAAAAAATCATATCGTATTCAAATATAGTACCATAAATAATAAATTTTAATAATAGTTAATATTCTTATAGTATCTCAACGTTGCCTTCAAAATTGAGTACAAAACATTTTGTTGACCAAAATTTGTCAATGAAATATTGGGCTGTATGTTTAAATTATGATGTAATAATATAAATTGGAAATTTCTTGATTTTTTTCAATTTTTTTATGTTAGTTTATCAAATAGGCATAATTAATGTATCAAATATGTTTGATAGTCAATTTCGTGATAAAAAAAGCTACAGTTGCTATCAAAAATTCAGACATGTCTATAATAATTTATAATATTTTAGCAACAGACAAAAGTTGCCAAGTTCTGGTCTCCAAAGTTATACATTGATAGTTACCGCAGAAATTTATACCGTAATATATTCTATGAGCCATAAGACGTTTGAAGAATAAAATAAAATTCTTACCTGTAAAAAGAAAACGTTGATTATTTAGTATACATATATAACTGGAATTTAACACAAATAGGTATAGAAAAATAAAAAAATCAATAAATTTTTCTTGATAAGTATATTCAAAAGTTTTTTAAACATATATCATATCTTTTCAAAAAATCTAATATTAAAATCTTCAATTCATATTATACTCATGATCATTTTTTTAAACATATTAAAAAAATGGAAAACCTAATCCTAAATTTTATAGTTGTTAAAAAATTGGTGTGAAACAAATGCTATAATTATATAGTTCCATACTATACAAGGTTTTTTATTATCAAAAGCTATTGCTAGGGATGTGAAAATTGTCTAAGTACACATGAGTTTAAATTAAAACGAAAAATATATGTTCACACGTTTTATAAACGACATATCTAATGATAGAGATCAATATAAAAATATATATTTATCCTTGTTTACTAATATGTTTGGATTTTTTAAATTGAGTTGTAAGATTAATAATTACTACTTAAATTTACACATCTAAGATCATTATTATTTAATTATTCAGGAGGGAACATCTAAGTATAAAGTATGTACATTAACGATATACATTATCAATCAGGATTTGTTGAGAATAAAAGTAATTTCTGCTTATGTTTTTAATAAATAAAGAGTGATAGATGTCTTTATTCTCCATTTCTAACGGGTTTCTTTAGCAAATCTAATAAAGTGGCATTAGAGCTATATTGTCAGGGTTGTCATTTAAATTTTCGGTTTCTTTTTTTTACAAACAGGAATGCAATATTTTTACAAATCTATGTATATAGTATGATTAACATCATATTACCACCCTTTGTACAAATTTCAAATTAACTATTTATTAACTATATTTGAAATAAATAGAGAATGGATCCATTCATTTCTTGGAAGAAAGGAATTGACTTTACTCTTGTTAAGACCTAACATTACTTTTCATTCATTAAGATCGAAAGAAGTGGACTTCTATATTCTGAAAGAGTTAGGACCTAAGGAAGATAGAGGGAATGGAAGGAAGATACTTCCAGCCTAATAATCTATCTCAAAAATTGCTCCTATTTTGAGCTCCGAATTCCAGGAGAGACGACGGGATGAAGAAAAGATCAGGCAATAATTATCAGGCGTCACATGAGAGTATAATCGACTGTCCTTGCTGAACTAAGTGTAAAGTTTGAAGATTGGCATCGGAGTAGGTCTAGTCTATACGGTTTTGCTATATACGGAGTCGGATTTGTATTTATTTACTTCCTTTCACGCTTGCGTGTAGCCGATCTAATGAAATATTATGAAAGCTAAGCTACTCTCCCCACAAAAATTCTTCAAAGTGTCAGTATAACAGAGTTCATTTTTAGTTTCTTTTACTTTTATAAACGGACAAATTATCTTTTATTCATCATTTATCATGTATTTCCTCCAGCTTACAAGCTCCTTTCGCGCCCTTGTTTTAAAAATTGAGTGCTCATTACTGCGTAATTATAAAATAACGTTTTTTTAAATATTTGCTTTTGGGGATTTCGAAAATTTTCCCACCTATCTTTATTGCCCACAGATCACAACAATCATTTACTATAATAACAAGCAATATTTTAATTTAGTCACTCAAATACTTTTATATAATGCCGATTTTCAGCACTGTATAGTTATATAAATCAAAAGTTAGAATATGATACAAATAAAATAAATTCAGCTTTGGCTTAACAAATTTAGTCTACGTATTATATTATTCATTTTATTTTGAATACCCTCTAAATGATTTAAAACAAGGTTCCCAATATTCGAAATATAATTAAACGCATACTATCATGTTTATTATTCACATGAGAATATGCGTTTAATTATATCAAGTAATTAATTTATAAAATGTATTCTATATTTAAGTCATTCAAATATATCTACTATGTGTGTACATATGTATGTTTGATAATTTTTTGTAATATACTACTCATAAAGTGAATTTATATACATTGTACATAATTATTAGGCTGTCCCGATTTTTTGATTATTTTTTTTATTTCTACTCATAGACCTAACATGGGCAAATCAAAAAGCCTATATTGTCATAGTTTGAGATTTATCAGTGAGAGTTCGATCGATGTAAAAGAATTAAAATGACTGCAGTCATATCAGTCCCATAAAATTTGTTAAGCGTAAGACCGGTATTTTAAGTTATTTTTTTTTGAAATTATGTAGTTACTTCAAATTAAGTCATTTCAGTTGTTGATTCATTAACAAGTAAAAACTTCTTTCAAAGAGACAGTGTTTGAATAAAATGTAATAAACTACATTCTCGCTATCATTCATTATTTGCTTCGTTTTTTATATTCTTCAATCCTATGTAGGAGTGAAGAAGATAAAAACATAACTAAGACCATAATACTAACTAATTCGTCGTTTGGACCGTTGAATGGTAAAAAGGTCTCACCAAAAGAAAGAGAAAGATTAGGAAATCAGTCTTGAAACAGATCCAAAACCATTTCGAGGTCATTTTGGCAAAAGAGATGTCATTTACTTTGAAATAAATTGTATTTTCTGGTGGAAATACGTCTTTTGTAAGCCTTTTGTACCTTCCTTAACATGCTGCTATGAGTAAAAAATTGTATTTCTTATATTTTTTTGTCATCGATTTACCCGTTGGAAATATAGGGAATCTTGTCTTTAATCAATTAAAGGGTTTATGATGTGACTAAAGATTTTCGATTTCCCTGTTTTATCAGAGACAATATTTCTTTTGTGCCGTTCCTAATTTTGTTCACCTTCCCCTTATTAATTTACCGGGTCGAAGATGTGCAACCTGGTTCTTATTAGGTCGATGTTGATTACTGCACTTGTTTTTAAACAATTTTTTTGGTTTAAATTAAAATTAGTCAGACCTTAACATGAGCATTACATATTATACCAATCAAAACTCATAACATTGATGAGTGGGTAAGAAACCAAATATAAATATCTGATAAAAATATAAAGTATATTTTTAATTTTGTGAAGTTAACATAACGTGCCATACTAGCTGAATCGATTTACTTTGCTCATTATATAATTACATTGAGTCATTTTGTCATGAGATAGCCTTGAGGCTCTACTATGTTCTGTACATTGTTTCAAGGTGGTTGGAAATTCGATTTTTGTACAATTTTATGTAATAATTTCAGTCTCTCTATATAACATTGTTTAAAGAAACTCACACTTTTTTCAAAATTAAAAAGTTTTTACTAGACTACGACTGGACAAAAACTATTGGCAAGACCACAAAGACATATTTAAGGAAGCTGCAAGGGAGACAGAAAGAGTAGATGACTTTATCAAGCGTCTGTGTCTGGACACTAAAGCAGATGTATTTGGAATAATATAACTCTTCTAGAATTTTTCTTACAAAAAAGATCTTCAAGGACAAGGGGTTAATCTGCAAAGAATGTAATGAAAAAATTATAGTCTCCACAGTTCCACCCCAAAAATGACCTGAAAGGCCTTAAACTTTGTCAAATTCAGTTTTTGATTTGGGGGAATAGCCACCAAAAACGGGACAGTCTAAAAAACATATAGATTACAAACAATTGTATTGTTCATTTGTAAAATAACATTTTTGTAGTGCCAAACAAGAAACTATGTACATCTGTATCTATTTATGTCTATCAAGTTATATTCATTTTAATATATCAGAAATTTAACTTCAAAGATTTATGGTCTTACTTTCATATTTTGATTTGATAAGTTTTGCCACTTTTTCGTTGACCTACTAAATAGTTATGGGCGATTTCAGAAAGTTTTTAAATTTTTGGTTTTCCGGAATTAATCCGTCTCCATTTACAAAATTTGGACAAATTACACTTATTTAGAATTTTTGCATAACTCTAAATCTGATAGCATTCTTTTTAGTTCTCTGACATCATTATTTGCAGAGTTATTTGCGTTCAAATAGCTCTACAAAATTCCCATTATACAATGAATTGTAATTTTTTTTTCAGAATTGGAAGCAATTTACTTTTTTCATAATTTTTTTACTAAAACTCAAGAGCTAAATTACAATCCTTTAAAGCATTCTGAACAATAATGAAATCATTTAACTTGGTGCTTTTAATTTGAAAATGAAAGGTTGAGCTTTAACTCCATCATTGAATTAGCTTGCGTTGGACATAGTCCAGCTTACATCAAAAATAAGCTAACAGCTCCCAGAGTGATAAAAAAACGCACTCTCAGATTCCTTGTGGCCCTAAAATGGTTCGTAAAGGCATTTCCTGGGACTCTAATAAACTTTGTTGCCAAAAAAGTGCAAAGTAAGCTGTCCAACCAGTCTCCAGGTATTTTAATACTAACTTGAGGATATACCGTATAATACCGTATCTAGAAAAGACATATACTTCAAAAAAAATTAAGGCAACCCAATTGAAAAAGAAATAATATAATTATATATTATTCATATTCTAAAGAACCAATATATTGCATCACAATAGCATATTCCTTTATTTTGTAGGACAACATACATTTGCGTGATATATTATTCGAGGTATACTCAAAAAAAAATAGGTGAACATGTAAATAGGAACACATTATATACAAAAATTATATTTTATATTACCTTAAATACCACAATATTTTTTTTACATTACTAAATATAATTATGTTTTGTATCTAAATTATGTAAACTTAAGAATAAGAATTTATAAGGTACATACTATCTTCAAGTCTTTATTAAAAGGATCTATGGAAGCTATGTTTAAAAAAAAATGGTAATTTTAAATTCTATATTTGAAGGAAAAAACCGTGATTATTATTATTTTTTTTTTTTTAAATACAATAAGTTTATATTTATCATAATTAATAAAACAAAGATTAACTCTTGGGTATTTAATAAAATATAATCTCTTCCTTCCTTCCTTCAATCTAAAAGGATGTTCCAAAAGGGAATTAGATTTGTTCATCATATGAGCATGATATATAATTTGAGTATTTTGTGAGTTGATGCAATTTGACTGAATTGAGTGTAACATCTGTTCCTATAGGAAAAAAAACGAAAAAACATGCATGCTGTCGTGAAAAAGTATAAAAAGGAACATTGGTATAACATAAGAGTAGAGTACACTGTTGAAAGTGCTACCTGATATATTTATAACTTACATATTTTAGATCCAAAAAATAAGAAATTTTAGGGGTCAAGCTTATGTAAATATAGATTATTCAGGTAGCATCATAAAAACAAAAGTACTCCCTGGTTCATATGATTATTTTTTCACCAGATATTACTATTATTATTCTTTTATTCTTGACAAAACAACATATATTATCTATGTATTGAGTAACTACGTGTGAGTATGCCCATAAAAAACGATGAGTAACACTGAATATTGCTATTGTAGTTATCTTCTATTTTGTACTTAGAGTGTATCGTTTGTATAACGCTTTATAACTTCAGGGAATGCCTGGTATTACCATTATTTATAAATTTAACTAGAATTGGACTTGGGGTATTTTTGGGAAACCGAGTATCTCTTACTAGTATTCTGTTTTTATATCATTTGTAAATACAAGATTTTTTTTTGTAAAAATTGTTCTCAAAACTTTTGCAAAATTCCATACCAAAATCACAATTAATTTTTTATTTTTTTCGCTAGAGATTTAAGTCTATCTAATATGTGTTTTTATATATGATATACATATTACCAAACTCTTTATAATAAATAAAGTTAAATTATAAAATCAAAATCTCGTTATAGATAATTTTCGGAACCAATGTCAACTTTATTAAACTGTTACAAATACCCTTGGGTACTTAAAATGTTATAATTATTTAAAAGTAGCATTGAAATATAGTTTTAGGAAAAACTACTAATTTGTATAATATGGCAGACATAATAAGTTGAGGTAAAAGGAAATTTGTATTCTGCTATCTTTTTTGTAAAACAAGGTATATCTTGTTCATTATTGGTCAAATGGGATCATACAATAAAGTCCTGCTGTATACGAGACCATACTAATTCGGTTCGTGTTGCACAACGCATCCGACCCCCCACCCTCCCCTTTCATTCTTCCCTTTACATGGACCAACTCTATCGCTTGAAGCTGGCGATTGAACAGAAGCGGCCAGTGTTGGTGAATAGGAGACAACAAGACATCATCAAGCTCAGGGTTCCTTGGTAGAAGTTCCGGGCATCCGCCCTTTAGTCTGGATCTTGCACCAACTGACTACCACATGTTCTTATCTATAGGCTATACATTTCAGGGTACAATTTTAGCCTTAATAGAGGCCTATGAAGATTGGTTTTCTTTGTTTTTTACCAATAGGGACAAAAGTGTCCACGAGAAGGGCATTATGAAGTTGGATTATCGTTGGTAACCAATTATCGAACAGAACAGGGCATAATTGGGTTAAATTGATGATTATAACACTTCTTATAAAGCATTAAATTGAAGCAAAAAATAGAAATAACTTTTTTTTAACTTATTTTTTCCAGCCTCTTTATAATCAATGAAGTTAAATAATATAAAAAAATTATTTATTTTCTTACTTCATTTGATTGACTCAAATTAGATTTTTTTAAATCCTTTCTTACCTTGGTTACGAGGAAAATAGAATTTGTGGAAAAACTACATGTTGGTATAATATAGGAGACATACGTTGGTATGTTTTGTTGAATTTTAGTGTACCCGAGTTATATCAGCTTCCGTTAATTGAGCTAAAAACAAAAAGTAAGTGTTGCAATTGTCTCCGGTCTCTTCTATCAGAAGTCATTTCAAGACTTTTAAATAAACTCTCTCTTACTCAACTATGATATTATATACGCAGAGATTTATAAAATTGATGTAATGACTTTGAATTAACATTTTATCCTCTATACTTTTCAGTATACCCCTGAAACATTTAAACCGATTATGTTTGATAACTTTTTTTAACTTTATAACACATTGTTTGGCATTTATAATTTAATTGTCAATTTTTAATCAAGTTTTAGTGGTTTAATATTGTATTTGGCACTTTAAAAAATCCTCTTCGGTTTTTATTTAAGTAAAAATCCAGCTTGTTTTTATGTTTTTGTAACGCATATGTCATTAACTGCATTAAATAGATAATTTATTAATGTAGATTCTTTTGACGTTTGATATGATAAATATTTTGTCGATTGAATTATTTGGATATACAAATTCAGAAAAATAATATTTAATGTATAATCTTTTGATGTCTAATTTTGGGAACAAAGATAATCTTGTCCTCAATCATACTAAACAGTTTTTTTTGTTTTGTTTTTCATATTAGCTAAGGCTGATATTTTAATTTATTGTTCATGTTTGTGTAATGGACAGCTTCCATTTCTCAAATGAATCTGGTTTGATCTAACCATCATAAAATATTTGCTTATAAGTTTCATGTTTTTATCTTCAAGTATAAAGCCCATGCCAATATAATAAACATTCCAATGCGCATCTCTAGCATAAATAGAATAAGACTTTTGTTGAGGTGAATGATAATGTCTGTATTTCATATTTTGTTCTTTTGTTTCATTTTATGAGTTACTTATTAATCACAATTCATTCACAGCTTATTCTTAGTAATCAAGAGTCAATAACGCTTATTTTTTAATGAAAATGAGAGGAATAAAGATGAAACAATAGATGAAATAATTAAGTAAATGAAATTATAGAAAATTAGCCATAAATTATAACAAAAGTTAAGGAACACCAAATTCGCAAGACAGACATCTACGATTCAGTGTATGTATATATCTGTATATGAAGTTTAAACATTTATTGATAAAATACATTTCTTCCTTTAGTAGTCTGATTTTGTTTATGTTGATACGGCCGATGCGTAGACATATATCTACGTGCCAATATGTTGAAAAGTAAACATTCAATTTATCTCAAAATTTAGCATGAAGTGCTTAGGAGTATTAAAAAACAGTGTGTAAAAATTTCGTTCATCTCAGATCATTTTTTAACTTTCGGCCTAAGGTTGATAGGCATAACAATAAAATATATGCACTATTTATTTGAGATGATAGAATGTTTACGTTAAAAATGACTAAATATCAAAACACATACTAATTCATGTTTTTTTTAGTGTAGCAGTTTTCATAAATATAAGTACATCTGTATCCTTACCAGTGCAACTCTGTATGGATCTGATTATCATTAAATATTCATGCATCACTTTGTTAAAGTAATAGAGAATCCTATAGTTCAGCATACAATAAAAGCAATCTCTTTCTTAATTGCATGGAAAATGACATATTATTATCATTGTCAAAAAAGCAGATATAAATCATAAGTCATTTACTTCAAAAATGAAGGGATAAACACACATATATATGCCAAAACATCTACAGGGTATACAAGCTATTGTTGCCGCAAAAATGTTTTTGTTTTTTTCAAAAGCAATTTTATCTCCAACCAGTGGCCTTCAATTCGGTCTCTATTTTAGGTCGAAAACGCAAGCAAGCCTTCGACAATTGGTCACTTAATAAATCCTCGAATTCCTTCTTATTTCCAACTGATAAGTTCGTCTTTGGTATCGTAGGGGAGTCGGTTAGCTTGTTACTCAGTTGCACTCACTAAAAATAAACAATCATATTCAGATCCATCAAGTTTGAAGGCCAAAATGGCAAGAAATCTTGGAGCCAATTGAGACTTTCTTTTAGAGGTACATGCTGCCACATGTAATGTCTCCCAATGACAACAATGTATTTTCAGGGATTCACGTTGGTATCTAGCACGTCCAAGTAAGTATAAATGTTTAGCCTGAGGACTTGGCGAACACATGAAAAGTTATAGCTTGACCTTGGGAGCTAAACTCCCCAAACACAACGAGGTGATCTCAGCCTATACTAATGTTACCACAAAATAATATTTAGAGGTCTCAAATTCCCTCATAACTTTACAAAAGAACATCTCACTGAGTCTCGACACGGATTTCAAGGAGGGCTCTGTACATTTTCCAAATATTTAGGTCAACGATTTCGTCAAATAATTCCATTGCAAAATTGAGCTATATAACAAAAAAAAGATCATCTACCTTATTAACTGGTTTTGCTCAAGATAACGCGCAAAAGTGGTGACATGGATGATATGGGCACCTTATATTTCCTCTGCACTTTTCAAACTATATCATAAAGAAAAAAATCTCTCATATTGCCCTATTTTGGAGAGTAATCGTTGTTTCTTTTTCTCTCTCTTTAAATTTAGATGGTGCTATTGTAGTTGTAGTAAATCAAAATTAGCAATTTTCCCCGTATTTGATAAAAAATAATGTGGAAACCCTCCATTAGTGCTCTTTGTATTATACACCCCAAAATTATTAAAAATGGTTCTAAATGCGTATTTCAACATCTATCGTGGGCCTACACCTCTAAGTGTATATATATATAAACACGCAAGATACATGTAATAACCCGCTTTTACTCCTTTAAATCTATCTTTTATCATAAATTTTTTAGTAGGCCCCTGATACATTAAATCAAATTATTTGCATTTTCTTTTTATTTTGATAATAACTTATTTAGGATTTGTTCATATATTTAGGGATTTATCAATCTGAGAACTTTGCATTAGATCGGTTTGTTTTTTAACTATTTGCTCAGTTTCAATTAATGCTAGTTTGGAAAAGTTGGGATTTGGTAAAGAAATATTTTATTCAATATTTCATTTCCCTACGATGTTATCTTTAGGCATCACATGCAGTTCAAAGTTTGAAAGGAGACAAAAGTTCTTTACTGCAACAATAAAGATAAAATATAGCATTAATCCTTATTTTACAAAATTTAATTTATTCTAACCTATAAAAAAGATTCTTAATTTTATTTCTTAAGCTACCCTATGAAGTAAAAAGATTGAATAACATAAAAAAATTTTATCTTTTCTTTCTGAAAATGTAAAGGAGATATGCGCACTATTCATAGATCATCAAATTTTGCTAACTTTTTCGTTCACTAGACAATTTCAGGACAAAAAAAATTGTTATCTTTAATAGGTTAGAAAAATGTTTATCAATTCATTTTCGGCAAAATCACTAAAAATGTCTTATTTGTACTTAATAATGAGCAATAGCAACTAAAATTATTTGATATTCCAACAGAAAACATGAGAAAAATGATAGTTTACTAAAACAATCCCAAACAATTTTATAGTGCTAGTATAAACGTTATTAAAAATATCGACTTTATATAATAATTATAAAAACAATTAGGCATTTCAAACTATTAATGATCATCTCTTTTATTAATCTCCTGAATGAAACCATATATTTACTATAATTATATCTATTTGTAAAAGTAAATTATATCATTTAAGGAAGCTGAAGGGGAAAGCATTCATGGAACTCAAGTTCGGAGTATACTGAGAAATCTTATTCAATTTAAAAATCGGAGTGGGATTTATTATTAATTAGCTTCCTGTCATAGCTGCATATATGCAGCTTAATTAATGAAATCTCATAACAGCGCAGCTTTCCAGCAGGAGTTTTTTTCACAAAGATGGTTTTCAAGGATAGGTGAGCTATCTGAAAGAATGTAATGAAAAACGTGAAAATTAGCCAGAGAGTTGAGTCCAAATTGGGTGGAAACCATCGAAGCACAAACTGTTTTTGGGGGAGCTAGGGATCTTGAGTGAGTGGCTTCGAAAGTATAAATAAATTGATATTTTAATTATCTAGAATATAATATATCAATGTTTATCCCATGAAGAGTATTGCTGGTACTGTTCTCAAGGAGTTTGTAGGAACAAATTTAGTCGAAGAGATATAAGAAGGATAAACTGAGAAAAATAAAATAAAATGGACTATCTTTTACTAAGCATCGGATAAAAAAACTTGATTAAACTATCTCTCCTTCTTCGTTCTCTTCTCTTATGAGAGCAAAGTTATTGAAACAAAATGTTATATCAAAACGAACAAAAATTTATAAAGTTCCTATTATTCATGTTTTTACATGTAATGGTACAATAAATTGTAATTGGAGAATCAGGTGTTTCTTATGGAATCGGCATCTATTCGGCTACTATTATATATTACTGGTATTTAACAATTTATTACTTTTTTAAGTTTTGAAAAAAAATTATTTATTTTAAACATATCTGTCAAGATATAAAAAGCGGATAATGTAGCTGTCGCATGGAAACTTGGATGAACATTATACTTTAGGGAGTCTTCCTCCAAGTAATCGCTAGAAAATTTTCAGCTAATAGTTTGGAAATCGAGTCAAGATGAATTAATAATATGCACGATGCAGAACTTAACTACTACCTAAATATTCTATAAATTCCATTTGATGGATAATCTTGAATATTCACCGACTCCTTATACTCAAGTAAACGAATTATTAATCATGTTTTCGTCAAAATGGGCAATAGAAACAAATTCTAAGCTGCGTATTGAGATGCTGTCAATTACATGGATTCCTCCAATATCTGATTAATGATTATTTCCTCTTTCCTGTATTATAGCAGAAAAAGTAGACGGAGGGGGTGGATAAGATAATTTACAAAGTGAAAAAAATATCACAATTTTGTAAAAATTAAATAAATAACTAGATTATAAGAATGTACTATTCATAAAAACCTTTATACAAGATAATGTTCATGTATTTACATAAATACAAGGTGAGACAAAGAAATCCTGCGGTTCAGATTTTCGTATGTTTTCGACATATATGACGACGAAATTAAACAATGTTTTTGTTTATTTTTGAAATAAAATAAACATATAAATGTTTCACTTTCATCCTAAACACCGTCAACAATAGAAGAATTCAAGCCTATTACATTTTTAGAGGCAGAACGCAGATATTTTGTTGTGATGATTTTGGTGAATAACGATCTAGACCTGGGGAGTCAAAGCTTTTAATACAACGGGATGCATGGCCACTTAAAATATTTCTTGGGCCACATAACCTATTGAATTAAATTTCATGAAAAATATAAACGATGCTATAAAATACATATTTATTTCAAATATAAGCCAAATCTAATCAAAAATCTTTAACAAATGACTTTTTTATGTTAATTTAATGTACATATATCAAAAGCCACGTATTTTTATGTTATATCCTGAACTAACACCATAAATCAAATCAACTTTATGGGGAAATACTTTTTATCCTCATAAGATATCCTGGAACACATGTTAATTGTCATCAAAACATCAGTAAATGAGCCTAATATGATTATTTTTTGCCTGAATCGATATTTTAAATAATTTTTATAAGATATTATTAAATTTGTCGAGTAAATTATTACTGTTCCGACTTACTTTATTCCCTAAAAATACAGCCTATTTAAGAGATAGCAATAAATAAAATTGACCTGGTATCTATTTACAGCCTCCTTTTCTAAAACCAGAGATACAGCAACAAAAATTTTCAAATAATTAACGTCATCTAAAAAGAGAAGTTCCATTTTTCCCACATTGTCACTTCTCCTTTTTTTGCAGAAGCATTTTCCCCTGACATCAATTTGCATTCATAATATGAGTATATAACACGAATTACGCACGTCTATACCTAAAATTGAACGATGATTTGAGCATTGTGGGAATCGGAACATTAGTGACTTCTATTTACGAGTACAAAATACAAAAAAAAGTAAATTTTATAAGCATTTTCTAAAACGATGATACACCAAAGATTCTAAAGTGATATTTCTGTCTCTAGGATTAACAAACAACCCATGGAAGTAACAGACGTTTAAATATTTTGATTTCTGGAAAAATTAATTAAGAAATGGACACCCTAAACATATTGTTTAGTTATTTATAAAGTTTTCGATTCCCCATTGGAACAATTACAGAAAAAATTTACATGAAAAGGAAAACAATTTAATTTCCATTATTTTGCTGAGTTCTTATCCACTCTAAAGATGAAAATATTAATGTAAAGCTTATGCGTATAATATTTATGATCCACCATTCATCTTAATTCTTTATTTGTCATATAATTAATTTTATATATCTAATTTATGGTATTTCATAAGTTTAAGAATTAAAACAAAAAATAGAAATACTTCTCGAAGTTTAGAAGAATGATATTGATATGTCTTATTATTTAGCTTTGAGATGACGGGCCCTATTTTCATTAATATTCTTTATATTTCTTTTAATTTCCTGCAAATTATATTTTTCAGGAAGGGTCAGAAAATTTGAATCAATAATTTATATTTTAGAGGTATTTTAGCCTATTATAAAATACTATATTAAAACTTTGTGCAATCTGTAAATAATTAATTAAAAAAAAATTATCAGATTAGAAAAAACTTTTTAATCATATTAGACAGACATAATTGAATTCAAATAATTTGAAGCTGAACTGCACTTCTTAGAAACAAGTAATTTAGTTTTTAAATGAGTCTCTAATTTTTAACGCTTCAAATAAATTATTTTGGCGCAAAAAACAATTCCAAAATTGAAGTGTAATTCCTTTTTAAACAAAACCCTTCAAATTTTAGGATTTTTTAAGCTTTAAATTAAACATTCTGAGTGTTAAATTTTCACATATTTGAAACACAAATACAATTTTGCAAAGAATAAACTAACTTAAATTTAAAAAATAATAAAATGTAATAGAGGGGAAAAAATGAATTAAAATACAATCATCAAGATAAACGAAAACATATATTTGATGGAGTTTAATTATTATGAACTTACAATGCAAAGAGGTTTTGTGACTAAAAATCTATCAGTTCTTGATATCAAATTTTGATATACTATTATATATGTACAATATTAATATTCAATAATTAAATTTAAAAATGTAAACAAACTTAAAAATAGTGTGATACCAAAAGTTCTTATGTTGTATTCTTGTGTTCATACCTATATTTTCTAATTATAATAGTCAACTATTAGGAAAAGAAAATATAATGACATTCTTATTGTCATAAAGACTGTCAAAAAAGGTTCTTCTTATTATAGGAAAATAATAAGTAAATGAGTAAACAAATTTTAAGTTATTAAATATTATTTGGAAATATGAAATAAAAAGTCTTATTTCCTAAATCATTTTTTTCCTTTAAAAAATTGGATTGATGTAGAAAATTTTATATCATATATTATTTTAACTATTAATTTTTTATTAAACAAAACATTAACAAGAAAAACACTAATTCCGTATTAGGAATAATAGCTTTCTTATGTATATGTAAACAAAAATAAATAAATAAATTAGAATTCCCTTTAAATTGAAAAAAATTAAAAAAAATAACGTTAAACTTATAAATATATCATCGGATAGGGCTAATATCTATTATAGAGAAAAAATTTATTTGATTTCTCGTCTTATCTTCTCCACTAACAAAGAAAATAATTGTGTATAATTTTTATAAAGGGTATATTTTAATAGTGAAAGACATCTTCTGAATAAAAAAAGGGTTTAGGGATAGAAAAACGCTGGTTAAAACTCCAAGAACACCATCCCTACCTTCAAACATGGGGAGGGGGTGGAAACATTATGTTTTGGTGGTGTTTCTCTACTAAGGATAATGGACGACTTCAATGTGTTGAAGGGAAGAAGAAGGACAGGGCATCCATCCTCCAGGCAAGGGTACTGAAATGAATTGCATAATTGATCTTCAAGCATTATAATGATCTATATCATACAGCCAATGCAACTAAGTAGTACCGTAAGAAGAATCACATTTAAAACATCAAGTGACCTATGCAGTCTCCAGAAATTGATCCCATAGAAAATCTTATAAATCAAATACTTATTTATTTCTCTATATAAAGATTATGAAGTTGTCTACCATAGAAAAAGAAATATATCAATTCAAGAAGAGTGGAAACAAGTTTAATCTAAATTTAACAAATTAAAACAAAGGGATGTGGGTAGAAATGATAAGACACAGTTTTCCGTTGCTAACACAAATCTATTAAGTGTTTGTATCGTCAGCTGTCAATTTTTCTGCTTAATTTCTCATAATTGGTTTTCTAAACGTTGATTTTTCGATTAGAATTACCCCTTTTAAAACTGTGAGTAATTTTTTTACCATTATTGAGTATTTGTTGCATAGTTGTGAAGGAAAGGGTGACTAGTAGGCTTGTGACAAAACGCTAACCAACGATTTGGTAAAAACCATGGTACACCGTATTTTTTTTAATATTTGATGTGTGACTATATACATACGTACCGAAACGAATATATTAACATACCAAACCGAACTGCAGAAAAATCCCGTTCAGTGCCAGTTTTACTGACTACAAAGTGATTTTGGCCCTATTTTCTTTTTCTTTTTTTTTTGAAAAGGTTGTGTGATATAATAAATACAGGAAAGAGATGGCAGTAACATTATTAACGATTTGATCATCTAAATAAGAAGTCGGTTTTTTATTTCTTTTGGGATATTGTTTTGGACTTTCATTTAATAAATTCAATTACATTAGCCGATGTACAATTGTCGATGAGTAGGGTTGACGTTTTTCTACCAAACCAAAGACATCCCTATATAAGTTCTCTTTTATAGAAGTTGAACTATTTTATCCAAATATTATATTCATAATGTTTGTTTTTCAAAAATAGTTATTTGATGCAACACGTAACAATTTGAGTAATAAACCATTTTTCAAAAGTTTTTCAAACAATTTTCTATAAAATTGATTTTTTCCCCCACCTTTTTTCAATAGTATAAATGGCAGAGCACAGCAATAGATATCTATTATTTTTATTTATCAAAAACTTTCCAACAATGCAAACTTTATAACATGTTTACCAACATAGTTCAAAATTAAATAGGAAAATTAAATTTTAAGTTAGAAGGACAGTGTTTCTTTTTGAACATATCTAGTTTTTGAAAGATTCAAGTGCTTTGAAGCAGAAAATAAGTAAATCTACAACTTTTAACAAAAACTTAACTTTGTTGGAAATAAATTAAAATTTTATCCAAAAAAAATTCATATGTTTTATCTAAAAATTCAAATAAAAAATATAAAATTTTTTGAAAAAAAAATTCAAATATAAAATTTTTTGAATAAAATTTCAAAAATCCAAAGCTATTCACAGAAAAAAAAATTGAAAAATTAAATTCAATTACAAATATTAAATTTTCTCGTAAAAGCAAAAATTCTTTATTGGGAAGGGGCGATAGCTCCTTCATGCCACCTCCTACGGATGCCCCTATAATGGGTTGTAATTTTGTTCCATAAAATAATGATTCAAAACTTACCTGAAGCTTTTTCGTGGCCATGATCCAGAGCCTATTTCAAACATTGGACGATTCTTTTTGATAGATTTTTTACTTGCATTATTATTAAGGGAGTATAGCCATGGATAATGTTTGTTGCTGATGGGGCTATTGCTCATTGGTGGTCGAGTACATCGGATATGTACCGAATTAGATCTTTTTGAAGAAAGAAGAACATTAAATCATGGCTTTAGATGAAGATTGATTTAGCTAGCTAAAAAGTTGAATATTGGAGATTTCTCAATTTACAGGTCATTACATAACAAAACAGATCAATTTTAGAATAGAACGATGTATAGTCATCCTTTTTATACATCTTCAAACCTTAAGAATCAAGAAAAGGATTTAATCCACTTGCAACTTTCCCTCTCCAAAAAAATTGATAAAAATTAATAGTAGTTTTACGAGATTTTTCTTTGATATGGTATCTTCGGATAAGGGAAGATGTTTTTATAACCTTTTGAATCCATAAATACATAGAGTCAGCTGCTTTAAATAAGAAATAGTGAACAGATAAAAATAGCTGATAATAAATTAAATACTGTAGAACCCTCTTCAGCTGTATCTCAAGGGTCCAACATAATGAGTCCCCAATAGAAGACATCCTTGTTTTTTTTAATTTTATCCGTTTGTAAGCAAAGCAACAGAGAGTAGCGCTGTCTTACGACAAAATAATGCAACTCCCTGACAAATAATATTTTTTAATAAATATATAGATGTATGTTACTAATATAGATGGCATATTCTTCTCAGAATGTGCCCTTTTTGAACTACGACAAAGAAGAATTGTTGCAAAGTCTCTCTTTATTCTAAAAAACAGAATCGTTGAGGTATGAAGAAGATATACTGATTAATATAATTTTTGGTTCCAAAATGGATCCCTTCTTTCGACTGTTGTGAGAAATCCCCTTAAGACGTAATGATGATTGTGAGGTCATACACCCTTTAAATATTATTTTAAATCCTTATTAAATATTGAATAAGGATAAACTTATTTACACACAGAAAAATCTCTAGGTAAACGCCTTTCAACAACCTTTTATTCATATAAAATATTTGATGTATAATTACCTAGGAACAGGGTATATTTCCTTTTTCCAGTCCATTTCTTAATATACTCCTAAAGGTAAGGAAGTACTTTTTGTTTCGAAAACTATATATATACTAAATCTACTAAGTATTTTATATGTATTCTCAATGATTTTTTTATCCTTCCATATACACTTATATAGTAAAACACACAATCACCTATCAGACAAGAGAATAATTGAAGCAATTACGTTGAAACTTCTGTGTATATTGATTTATTTTAGCACTATTTATTGAAATAGTAGATAGACATAAAACATGTTGTTGCCTATAAAATGGAGGAGTAGAAAGGTTGCGTGAATTTTATTAAAGCAATTGTTCCTTCATTTCTGTGTAGTTTGAAAAAGTTATAAAATTTTATTCGTATCTTTAAGAAAGAGTATAAAATAGAATAAAGTTTAAATATCAAATAAATATACCTGTAATTAAGTTATAAAACTATTTGGAAGTGAATAATTATTTACCTTGTTCCAGAGAGGGGATAATTAAATCAATAGGGACACAATATTGTTTAAATAATTTTTTTTGAACTGAAAAAATTATTATTATCATACTATTTGTGTAGACAAATCGAGTCTTATCAAATTATGTATACTATATGTTTAGACGTGTATGTTTAAATATATATGTTAGAGAACACGCTAATGGGTCTAAAAGATAATTTTAGAGCATTATCTGAGTACACTAAATATCCTCTCTTTTTGTAAACATGTATTTTTATTAATATTTTACATTAAAAGTTAATATTATTGAAAGAACCAAAATAAATTTATACCCCGAAATTAATTCAGCAACTCAAAATCTCATACTTTGTCATGTATAAATCAGTAGAGAAGTCCATCACTATAAACAACCACATCCAGGTTCAACTACAGCCCCCAAACTGGCCTTGAAACTGTTCCAGGCATTGATGAGATGCTGCTTGTCCATGTTGAATACTGCCTCGAGAATGAAATCCTACAACAAGTCAACATTGTTATGTTTGCGTTTATTGGACTCTCCCTCCAATATGGTCATCTGATCTGTTCAGATCAATTGAAGCTCTGTAGATTAATCATATATTTAGTTATATGTGGATGTATGTATTTATATTAAATAAGAATTAAAAAAGGAGAATTAGGAAGAGGATAAGCGAGTTTAGTTTTTCTAAGTATTTATAAGATAATTCGAAAGAAAATCTATAATACGGGTATTGCGGTGTTAATAAATCCGATGTTTACTACTCTTCTTTTCTCCAGGTAACACTATATATGTATTTTAAGAATATCAACCGGAACAATTTCAATATTTATCACACACCCTACATAAGATTGATTCTTAATAGGCTCTTTAGGTATTGGTATTGAGGTATGCATCCAGACGGTTGTGCATTGGCATTGAGAAATGAGTTGTGCAGGTGATTTGCCGCATGACAGAGGAGTATATCGAGATGATAGCGAGGAGAGAAGGAAACCTTCACCCCCCCCCCTCCCCCACCCCATTTCAACTATTTATCCCCAAAAAGTGAGCTTGAGAATTGGGTACCATTGTAAGAATGTATTTATTTCCAGAAATCCTCATATAGTGAACAAGTGAAAAAGCTGGGCGAGGGTGCTTTTGGTTGAGGTACAGGACATCGGGGCGGCCTCAATTCATTTTGAACCTGCATCCATAAAAACTAGAATGGCATGCTTACTGGCTTTCATATAATCAATTTGAAGACCTGCGCAAGAGGCTGAAGGCAGGAAGGAGGTGAATTTAGAAGGAGAACATGGGTTGTGGATTTGACATTTTTTACATACCAATACAAAGTCACTCATTTCATTATCTATGTTATGTAACCATAGCTTACATCACTCAACAGATTTTATTTTCACGATTCCTAGAAGCGATAAATGTAGTTCGTCGATGAACTTGCGCCGGAGACAAGAGAGTATAGGGAGGCTTATTCCCCGAAATAGCAATCCATTCTTGAATGAGAAGGCATGATGTTTCTTATGTATGATTCTTCTGTTACCTTGGACCAGTGACCTGCTTCAATGGCAGGCGAAAAGATGTTCTTCTTTCAATGCATTAGGAGTTATTATTGGTTTAGCGTTGTCTAAAGGACCCAGGGAAAGGGCGTCTGCGTGTAGGCGGTGAGTCTCTTTGGCGTGAATGATCTTTCAATCGAACATAGCAAGGCGAAGTGTATATTAGGGAAGACAGGCTGTGACTACAGTATGAAAGTCTTTATGTGGGTTATGAATAAACTTGTCGCACCAGTTCTGGATCAATCGATTTGCCTCCTCCAGACACTTCAAATCCTAAGTAGATAAACACATTGAGTGTAATGGAACACTTGATTTTCTTAAAACTATAATCAGCCTTTAAATTATGAATTATTGGTAAACTGAGATACTTTATCAAAGTATTAATGAAAATGAAGCATTCAAAAGATTTGGGATGTTTTTAAGAACCAATGAAAGGGATTTTATGAAGAAGAGTGCGACCCATTTTGAAATTCCAACCGAAACAGTGTTGTTGTTTTTTTGTTTTTTTAATTTGCCAATGCTGTTATTATTTATAATTAACTTTTGAGGGAGGAATATATATTTATAAAGTGTGTGTACCAATAAATGACTAAAAATCATCTTAAGAATTTTGTTTCAGGATTAAAAGTGTTAGTACTTGTTGAACGCAGAATATAATTGATGATCAAAATCAGAGCACTTTCTCCCTTGTTATATAATGAATAGAATTATATTTTATTTCCTTCTACTCTAACGTCTACTCTCTTCTCAAACATTCTTCAAAATGTCAAAGTTACCATCTCATTCTTCAGACTTGTTGAGGAAACCTTTTCAAATAGAATAGCTTTGGTTATGTTACAAATGAGTATTCTCCTGTATTTTAAGTAGAAAGTATTTTTCTTTCTTATCAAACAAATTGATTAGATAAATTGATTGAGAAGTCCTTAATTAATCTTTAAATATTTTATAGTTGTAACTTTCTTCGATGCACTTTCATTCACATTTGCGGATATTTTAATGATGTTATTAAAACGAATTTATAGTGTAACTCAATAACGTACTACATAATTAATATATAAACATTGTGGTTTATTTAAACGATTCCTCATTCCTTAATTACAAATATTACGAATGGTATAAGGATTAAGCCTTAAGTTTACATCCTAACCGACATTTTTTGTTATATTTTCTAAAAATTATTTAATTTCCATAGACTTACAAAAGAAGCTTTATGGAACCTGAAATATTCTGATATGAAGGCATGGTGTTTCACAAACATCAAGTCCAGGTGGTACAAAATAAACCAAAGAGGTAAATTTTGAATTTTTGAGAACACTTACTCCATAGGTCCGTAATTTATTTACAAACCAAATGGTTAACAACCAATAGAATTGTTTGTCTCTTCATATCGTTTTGAAAATCCAATGTTAGTATAAAAACAACATTAAACCCTTAAAGTACATAAACACGTAAAGTTGCCTTCTTCTTTTATATCCTGGATTTTATAAGAAATAAATAGTTCAACAGAAGGACAATGATTTTTGAGTACAACATCCTGGTCCATATTGAACCATCTTAGTACAAAATTTGGGATAAAACTTTGGAAAACAATGCTTTCAGTAAGGATCATCAAAAAGTAGCCATTTACACAATCTTTGCATATTATATTTAGCATACATAAATCTTTTTCAAAATGTATTAATTAATGTTTTAAGTTGGCTTGTTCCGATTTAAGTTATTTTAAATTTACTTCAGGAAATGTTCGAAAGAGCTACCATGTATATTACCCTCGTATTTTTATCTCCTTTCTTAAGTATCATTTCGTATATGTTTTTTATTTTATATTAATAATCATAAAGAAACAATGAAAACTAGCCTCTGTCATAGTATGGAGCAAAGTGGCTTCAAATAAAGAAAAAAAAATCACAACTTTTTTATATTCCTGATAATTTAAAGGTCAACAAAGATACTTATTATAATTTTCTGAAGAGTTAGATAATACCATAAATTCATTTAATTTAATGCATTGCCTTCTTCCGACCCTGATTGCAATTCTTCGAACTTTGACAATTAAATTAGATGAAGAGGAAGGCTTATACTGGTTCCTCCGTCTGAAACGTAACAAGTTTTTCAATAACGCAGCTTTGTCCTATTTTATATATTTTGATATTCAACCCTAATAACTTATTGTAAACAAATATCTAAAAAAAACTGGGGAAAAAAAATAAGAGAAGACAAACCAAGAAATAGGAGCGTCATAGCCAAAAAAAAAAATGGAACAACGTAGAGCTACAATTCAGTAGATGTCCATACGTGGAAAATCACTATCAGAGATCTCTAAAGTGCTTAGCTATAACCACTCTACTTTGTACCGCCTGTTGCACAACAAAAACTATAAAATGGTCCAGATCAAGGCCAAAGAAAGTAAAATAATTTCTTCAGGCAATTGAAGCCACCATTGAAGACATGAGAGGCAAGGTGACCGTCAATGGCCTTCCTCGTGTATTTAACAGCAGCCATACCAGCATGTGCCACTTGGTGAAGCAAGACATAATCTTTCATATCGAAAAGATAAATCCTTGTCAGGGCTGACATGCTTCTTTCGAAGATAAGATTAATAACCTTCTTTTTTTTTTTTTTTTGTGAAGAAGCTACACTTTTGAAGAAATAACTCACAGATATATATATGATATAGAATCATCTACTCCATTCCGTTTTATCTCTACCAAAATCCCCTGATATAATAATGATAATATTTCTTGAGATTGTGACTCTTCAGACGATTTAAATATTCAACTAATGGTTGAATATTATATTTGGTGTTGCGGATATTTCATGAATGTAAATGATTTTCAAAAGTGAGAAATTTGATTCTTATGCAAATATTTGATTTATAATTAAAATATAATGTATTGATTTATGACTGTCTATATAAAGATACGGGTATTTTTCATTATTTATTCAAAAATTAGGGTAAGTGAAACTCAGCCTATTCAAAATGATATATGAGCACTAATAAAATAAATAACAGTCACCCAAAAGTAAGGTTAGATTACGTGAGTAAATTTTACAATAATATTCCTGGGGTAAAAATGAATCGTTTATTATAATTTATATCAAAATAATTAATAATTTAGATATAAGTGTATTAAAACGAGTTGATAGATTATCTTTATTCCAAATAATTGATTAATTGATAGTAATAAACTGATGAACGGTTTATTTCTTCCTCTGGAATTTTATTGTAATCGATATTCACGCAACCCTACTTGATAATTTCTTATCAAATATTAAAAACTCACTTATCCAAAAATTAATCAAAATTGACCTTCTTTACAGATAATTTTTATTTTAAATTAAATATAAGGTATATTTTAAAATTTCAGCTAGGATATTAAGTACTTGAGGAAAAATGGAAAAAATATTAATTTTTAAGTAAAGCACTTCATTTTTTGGTGGTTATATACATTTTTTATTATTTGTAATGAAGATAAAGTAATAAATAATTTATTTTTCAAATGCTAAAGTGTTTTTATATTTTTGTTATTTTTTTTTTTTTTTCATCTATGTAGTTTTTTCATGTTAAAATATGGCACTGAATTGTAATTGATTTTTTAAAACAAGCTTTAAAGACCAAACATGTAAAAGTTTAATTGCTTTTTTGGTGTTTATGGGTGGAATAACAATAATTAATGTGGGTTTTATCCTGTGAGCCAAAATGCTGCTTCATTGTCTAATCTTAAATTAGTAGTTCTACTAAAATTATTGATCCTTTTTTTTTTTGGGTGTTTAATGTGGACTTATTATCAACAATTAAATTCTTTGCGACAAAAGTTTAAGAAATTGAAGAAAAAATACAGTTTTCAAAGTTTTAGCCACCCAAGACAATTTTTCAGAAAAATCAAGTCGTTTAAAATTTAAAAAAAGACATAGTTTTTTTTACAAAATTTACTGATTTCTATGAGTTTGAGAGATTTATCTTTTAAAAATATAAGTAATGTTGAAAACTATATGATCTGACAGTATGCTAAAAGGTGAAGCCAAAAATTAACCAGGACAATTTCAAGTATACTAAGGATAATATTAGCTTTGCTGTCATGTATGGGGGAACGTTTATAAGGGTTATCTTCTTTTTAGTATAACACAAATATAATAATAAAAAATCAATCCTTCACAAAAATGATTAATTTGAATTTTTACATATTATTGTACTCTCAACAAAACGAGCCATTATTAAGGCCTTTTAATGATATTGGGAGCTTTTGTTGTATTCACTATGATAAAACTGATTACTATGGCAATTTCAAGTACTTTTGAGACCGAATAAAGGTTTCATTCTAGATTATTTAATAAAAGAAGCTCTATAAAAAGGAGTGAACAAAAACCATTGTTAGAATTGGTTTTGTGTAAATAAAAACCCTAATAATTTCTTTGAAGTATGTTCCTAATTGGAATAATAAAACACCAAAAAATAAACAATGGTTAAGTCACTTACAATCCTACATTAGCTGTATATACAGGCAAAGGAAGTTAAAATGTTAATAAATGTAGTATAGCCACAAATATAGGAAATTTTCTTAATATTAAGACCCATAGCAATATATTTTTTACAAAGGGATTTATTTTATTTAAAAAAGAGGGGAACAAATAAAAATTCATTATATTCAGTGAAATCCATTAAAAATAAAAAGCTAAAAAATCAATTACAAATGTGAAACGACCTAAAAAGTAAATCATCTTTTTTTCTTGCAATTTAAATTAACAAAACAATTACTATTTTTTTAAATATTAAATAATAATAAACATAAATCTACTGTGACCTCATATTGAACTTTATTAGAACATTGGTCCAATGCATGTATGAATATCAAAAACTGCATGCACACAGCAAGCATGAAATTTGTATGGTTGCACTTTTACAATATATAAAATATTTAACTTTTAAAGGTCTGACTGAGGGATAAGTATGACATCTATAGATTTAGAGATTATTTAATCAAGTTTTTCCTTTCAATATGATTGAAAATCCTTCATTTTGAGCTTTTAAAACCCCTCAGAAATTAGTTGAATCAATGTAACCGCCTAACTATCACGGGACTTTGATCATGATAAAATAGTAAGGAGTAATAACAAATATGTAATAGTCAAACTACAGAAGTAGAGGATCTCTTGAACCTTGTAGTCTTTACTTTTTCATGAGAATAGGCTCTTGAAATTAACTTTTCGGTTTACCTAAACTAATCTTTAGAAGAACCACTTCATTTAAGGAATACTTTTAAATAAATTATTACTTAATATCACTTTTATTACGTCTCAAATAATAATGAAAAATGAAGTCAAAGGACAGTTTTCAACAGCTTACAAAAAAAATTCCCAAGTCTTTCTCTGCAGCTGGCCTTGATTGAGGACGTCAAAAATGGCTGTAGCTCGGAAGAATAACAAAGCACGATCTATGATTATAACCTACCTATATTTTTTATTTAATAATATTATTATTCAGGAAGTTGTATTATTTTGCCAAAAGACGGCGCCCTCTCTAGCACTATGTCAAAATTTCGTATAAGTAAACAATGTTTAGCTCTAATCTTTGATTTTATTTTTGATGGATGTATTAAAATCTGGACATTTTGAATTTTAAAATTCAACAAGATATAATTAATTACACAATTTCAAAAAAATAAATAATATAAATAGATGCCTGAGCTCTCTTAATCGGTAATATAGTCACCCATAGCGGCAATAATGGCTTCCAGTTGGCAACAGAAGGCCTGGCATCCATTGCAGATGTAGTTTTCTGTTATGGCGTCCCAGTGGTGGTTGATAGTGGAATTAAGGGCCTTGGTGTTTGTATGACAGTTGCTGCAGGCCTTCCCCTCGACATGCATCCAAAAAGTGTAGTCAAGTGAATTGGCATCAGGGCTGTTTGGGAGCCAAAAGTATAAAAAAGTTAAAAAGAACTCAAAAGAGTTTTGCATCAGAGGAAATGGGTTTTTTTCATTGCTGGTGTCCAAAATGACCTCAACTGTAACAAAGTTCTTTCCACCACTTTTATGATAGATCTTTTGATAGTCTCGGGGTTGAAATCCCAATATATCTTGCATGGGCTCAAATTGACTTTGAGTCCTTCTGGTCAATTTGGTCTTTTTGAAACAGCCCTTCTTCGTACTTGCTAACGGCGTAGACAGTGTTTCTAGAGACGCACAACTACTTGGACTGCCTGATTAGAAATATGTCGATCACGTTCAAGGGTAATTTTCTCGACGTGCACTAGGCTACAGAGCTCAGGTTTATTTTGGTTCATAACTAATTGTTAATCCTTTCATATATTTCATTTTTATTCTATACATTTCAAACCGAGGCCCCAATGTGAAGTTGAAGCATGCAAACGTTTCAAAAATATGTTTGGACTTCTTAGATCTCCTAATGTTCTTTAATTGAATTTATTATATTTTATTTAATTATTTTCAGAATATGGAACAAATCTATTTAGAAATTAAAAATCTAACTATCCAGGATATCACTACTGAGTTCTCTATGTGTATTCTGTGCAACGTGTTTATGAATGAGTAATCAAACCTGCTAAATATGTCTGCAATTATATCTACCATCAAATTCCCATGTAAAATTATGGGTAATAGGTGAAATATTAGAATAAAAATATACTATAAATTAGGATACTAAATATTTCACCCGAATATTTGTCTAATTGGTGCGATATCTATATATTACACCAATCAACAAATGAAATATCCCTTAGATAGACATAGTGTGTTTCGGATTACATTTATATAGAGAAACATGGAAATGACCTGAATAACCTTAAAATTATTTTTTTTGTAGTCCACTGCACCCAACACCTCAAATTAGAACAGAATTTGAAACCAAAATCGTTAAGCCTGTTTTGAGATTGAAATCTAAACCGTTAAAATAAAAGAACCGAGAACAGAAGAGATAAAACTGTAGAATTTGAACCGAGTACAACCTTACCTGTAACAAGTGTTGTGTCGGTTCTTATTTAGGGCCAAGAACTGTGGTTTAGTCCAAAGTGTAAAATCGATTCCTCGTGACGTCATTGAGGGTATTTTTTATTTTTTTTTATTCATATACTATATTATAATATTATTGTTGTAAATATTATAGTATGTCCGCTTATCCAAACGCAAAGGGTTATTTATTTCAAAAACAGAGGCAGATACGGACTTTGGACATAAGGGTAAAATTGTTTTGAATTCTAAAATACGTACATACGGCTATGTTTCATTCTGATCAGACCAGATTCTGTTTGTTTTTTTTGCAAATCAGTTGATTTTTTTTCATAAAACAAGATTGATTCCCTGTCTTAAAAAGTTTCTTGAAGTTCTGAGTTTTCGATTTGAAAATGCGAAAAAATAAATTAAAAAACCAAAAACGAATTATTATATTTACGAAAAAAAGGGAGAACGTACGTATTAGGCATGCAAGAACATCAAATGTTGTCTATCGACAAGTTTAAGTAAATTTTTGAATTATTCAAAGCATTAATAAAATATATATCATACGGGTACGTCATATTCCATTATATAATTTAATGAATTATATAAATAAAAACAATATAATATGTACGTATAATAACGAAAAAATAATATTTTTTGTAAGATATGTGAAATAATCTTAATACAATCTCATATGTATTATTTGGCTTATTGAACCATCGATATTTTTAGGAACAATTCCAAGTACCAATCCTTAGGCTGGACTGGATCAAATAAATAAGAACTGACACAACACTCCCTGTAACCAGTGGCTTCACTACCAAATTTGATACTGTTTCTTTGTCAAGATACTCTAATCCTTCATTCAGCATCGATATTCCATAAGTATACGGATATTCAGATATCAATATTTGTCTATAATCCTCACCTTTACTGCTACTTATAATCTTATTATATTAAATAAGACTGCCTACGGAGGAAAAATAAATGTTACAAGTGTTTTTTTCTAAAAGTAATCATTGACTTAATGACTAAATAATACTCTTATTGACATAAAAAAAGAGTGTACCTATTACGTTAATCGTCATTATTATATAAACAAAGTATTATTTTTTTTTTCAGGACTTGGAAAAAAGCTTATTCTTATTCAGAAATCATTTTATATATTCGTTATGACAGCGTATAAAAAAATAGTATAAAAACAATAAACAAATGAGTTAAAATATACTTACTTCAATTCAATAAGTATTATGTAAGTAATTAGGAATGATTGCCTTACCTGAAGTGAAAAAACAAACAAAAACAATAAAGAATAATAGGATTATTTTTTCATTAACGAATGTTGTTTTATAAAAATATTCGATAATTACGGAATCTTATGATTTAAGCAATAATACTTTGTAAAAAGAAATAAACGCATAAGATTTACAATGTAGCTTACAATCATTCCTTTGTAAAGAAAAAAGGTTCAAAATCTGTTGGTATTATGTAGTTAGCCAAGTATTTCTTACTGTGGGATTATTAATCAATAACTCCTGGTAATTGTTAACACCTTAACAACAAAAGCTGATCTGGATTCAATCAGTTAACGTTTAGGACACTAAGAAAGAGGGGGAAAGTCAACAGCTGACAACAAAATTCAGTGTGAACTTCTATGTTCGTAAAATAATGCCGCGATAAAAGTAGAATTGATTAAAAATGTTCCACCATTTTATAGCTTTTTTTAGTGATCAGATCTTATTATGTATACTTTGATTACCACACTCATGTTCTTAACTTTATTGTATCACGCAACCTTTCCTCCGAAAAAGAAAGGGAAAAAAAAAGGCCCAAAATCAGTCGGTAGTCTATCATACTAACTTTTATTTATCTTTTTGGTAATTCCAGACTTTTCTTGTCCTATTATTTCTGTAGAACTTTTAAAATGAATATATATATGTATATAGTTCATAATTTCACAATCCTACATAGTTTTTTATTCGATATTATAATATAATGTTACTTAAAAATATTTTATTAAAAGCGTAGACATACAATTGTATTTCTATGTGATACACAAAGTGTCTTAATTTAAATAATAGACTGGCAAATTTATATATGTACATATACATTAGTTTGAGAAAAAGGTAATTTTGTATTTTTTTATTTATGTAAATATATCTAGTATTGGATCAGTCCTAGGACTGATGGCTTTTTCAGTTATTTTCTCCACACCTTTCAGTCTTTTACAAATGTGCAATATATTTTGATATCAGCTGTTGACATTCAACTGTCTTTGAGCCTTTTTTCTGTTTCTTTTAGTAAGAAAGGTTGTGATATATAATTAATGTAATGACAAGCTATAGATTGAATATTTTTGTATTTATTAAAAATCTATTCACTAATTTGATAAAGTATTTTGTTAATGATCAAAAAGCAAGGTAATTAGACTGAATTTTTTATAGGTGCTGATGTCCTATGTATAATATAACACGTGCCTATGTAGATTGTTCATATCTGGAGCATACTCATATTAAAACGCAATTGCCCACACATATTATTTCTCTTGTAAGAACACCTGTGCTGCTAATATACCCCATACCTTATGTATTAATAAAACATTTTTATTGGAGAAATCATCAGCTTTATCCACATGGATATATATTTTCAATTGAATGGGAAAAAACAACACAATTATCTGTGTAGACGAAAACAATTGTCATTAAATATCATATACATTGAAACATTTGATTGTTCATTATTTAAAAGCACAAGATTTAAAAACCCTTATATAAATGCATACACCAACAGAATGTGGAGAAACATTAAAAACTCTTCTATGATATTACACAAAGGTTGTCAGATCAAAGTTAAATCATATAATAGTTAAAATGGACACTTACTAGAGAGCAAAAAAAAATTTTTTAGATCTTAAGGTAAATAATATTACATAGATCAAACTATTATTTCAATTAAGTAATGAACTGAATAGAATGAAGTAATGCTAAATAAGGTATTTTTTTTAAACATTATCACATTGTCATTATCATCAAATTTCTCAGTAGTAAATAATTTATCATCCTACGTTTAATTTCATGTTTAGTAATAAAATTTTACTCAGAATCTTAATTATAAATAGATTTGAAAATTGTTTTGATGTTAAAAATTTAAGTATAAAAATGAATTCATATTAATATGTAATTAATCAATATAGATGTTGTATCTGAGACGGGTACGCCTTTGAACGGGGAAATATTTAACTTTTTCCTTTTCTTCTTCACCTCTTCATTTGTGGATGAGAAGAAGGAAGTCTCTAATATTCTTCTCACGACCCATACATTTATGTTATATATCTCAATTTGTGAAAAAATTGAAGGTCAATTTTAACACTTTGTGTAACTTGACCTCTCAAAAAAAAAGTATAAATAACGTTTTATGTAATCTTAACCTCACAAAATTTAATGGTCTTTTTCTGTTGACATACATAACCTTCCTACAAGTTTACATAAAAATCGATCCCCAACAATTTCTGTTATCCTGTTTTGTTTTGTTTTTATTCAATATAGCTTTTTTGTAAAAATTATAAAAATATACTGTCTTCTTAAATTTATAATAGTCTTATTACTAAGAATTAAATTCATTATCATCGTTGGGGGGAGAGGTGTAGTGGGGTCGGAAAGAAATTAGGGACATCACTACTTAGAGTCTTCCTCAGAATTGTTAATATTTGGCATATGATTTTTGTGATTGTTCTCTCCCTTTTGACATCTCAAAATTTAATGGGATATAGCAACATATAAATAAGACCGGTTTGATTTTCAACTTTTTTTGGAATTTCGATTACGGATATGGCAGATAAGTTACCTTGGGATATGAAAATAAGGTGTACAAAATTTAATCACCCTACGATTTTATCTTTTTATTGAGTTGCACATTTTATTCAAAGTTTTTGAAAAAATGATATTTTTTGATAAACAAATATATCAGATTCTTTTTAAATATACAATTGTTAGTTTGTTAGTAAAGTCTACAAATAGTATTTTCTAAACTTTTTCATAAAAGTATACTTTATCCTGCAAAAGAAGAATACTCATAGAAATATTGTCTTTACTCGCGTATAATGTGCACCGGTTTTAATGTTTCAAGGAATAATTTAAATAGTGATTTATTAAAAAGTTAATTTCCTTACATTCACTCGTGAAATTCGAACAAAAATATAGCAAAATATATCATTTTGGTAAATATCTATTTAATGACTTGCACCTAATATGTAATACATATCATATATATGAGTTTTTATCTTCATATCTTGAATAAACTACAAAATTGAATCTAGAAGCTGCACTAACTGATTTTGAACAGAACAATTGATCTACATACTCATTACGTATATAAGAAATGAACACAGTTTTTCTTTGTTCTTTTGTTTGGGGTTTGATTGATTGCACAAAGAAACCGCGATAAAGATATACGTTTATTCCCAATTCTAAACAGAGCTTCAGTTAATTTTATAAGTGTCAATTTTTACACTGTCATAAAAAAGTATCCCCTTAAAAAGGCAAAACTTTTGTCCGCTTATAGGTCAGCCCGAATATTTTCTATCAAATTTGCTTCCAACCATCGGGAATATATTAAGAAGTTATTTGTGGTAGTGAATACAACTAAAGCCAACGTCGAAGGATACGTCTCATAAACTAATTTCTAAAACACTTACATTAAAATTTACCGCTCTATGGGAATCATTGTTGATACCTATTGTCCCTTAAACAAGTTTACTTCAAATGATTGACAACCTTCATGATCCAAATAATAGCCTACTTAAAGTGAGCAACGACACAAGAAATTCGGCTTACTATCAAAAAGTGAACACTATTCAAAAATGTATATAACCAATTGTTAAATATTGCTTCATGCAAATGTAATGATTTTGAGAAATGTAATTTTGAAAAAGGAATAAAAGTAATGAAATAAGAAAGGAGTTTTAAAGTAGATCAACGCTAACTTAAATTAATATTTATTGGTGGAGTGCATAACAAAAGTTCTGGATTGATTCAAAATAGAAAAAAGTAGCTATGGTTGCTAAAATATTCAATTATGTCTGGTACATTTTCTTTGATAGCCACAAACGCTATAGTGTATGTTTTAAATGAAAAGTTTGAAATTTGAGAGCTGTATAAGATTTTGGCCCTTTTGTTTTGGTTTCATTTTATTCCAATATTTAAATCAGTTTATTCATGTGAAGTAAACCAATAAACCACATCAAAAACAAACAAATCCCAGAAAACATCTGATGAAGAGAAAAGAGACAAAGATTTAATTGTTACAAATCACTCAAGACTCAAATTGAATAAAACTTTCAAAAGTCTGATTTCATGAATTAATGCATGGAGTATTCAAAGATTGAAAAACTATGTATGTTTATGCCATTTTGTATCTTGTTCTTGAAAAAAATTAAATTATATGAATAGATGAATAAATATAAAATTTATAATTATTTATTTATATTGGTATGCCGTCAATAGTTACTTCATGAGTTTTAGCTTACAAAAACGAATTCATATTAATGTCAAAAAATTAATAACAAATTTTTAAAAAAATCATAAAATAATTTTTTTTTTTCTTATATCTTCATTATATAAGATTTTTTTTTTTTTTAATTTGACCTCATTTTGAAGTACTTCCCGAAGGCTAGAACTTTGACCAAATGGAGGGTAACGGTGTTTGATGCTACATAAATTTTTTTTTGGAAAACATGTGGAAAGAGTCTTGTGAGGGGGTAGAGGCCCCTTTTGACACCAACAATGAAAGAAGCACATCTCCGTTGCAAAAATTTATTGAATTAGTCTTTTGAACTCTTTTTGAAGACGTTTGGCCCTCCTACAGCCCTTATGCCAACACCCTCTACTTCACCTTTGGGCTTATGTTAAGGGGCAGGGTCCTTTATCCAAACACTGAGGCCCTCAAAGCCACTGGCAGCCAGCACTGGGATGCCATGACAGAAGACTACATCTGTAGCAGATGCCAGGCTTTTGCTACCGCCTGGAGGTCATCATTGCCGTTAAAGGCAGCTACATTAGTGATTAAGAGAGGTGAATAAAACCTCTCTCGAGCGTTTTCTTTCCTTTTAGAGGCAAGGACGGGCCTAATTCACAACACAAATTAATTAATGGACTGTTATTTTAATTTTATTAAAGGTGCCACCTTCAAAACACACAAACATGAGTAATATATATAGGAGCGTAACTCGCTCGTAAACATGATAAGAAAAAATGACAACAATATCAAAAAGAGACATATAAAAAAAAGGAATATAAATGATCCAGGGAAACACCAATATAACGAATTAATTGTGATGACTTCGCTATTAATTAATTTATTAATTTTGTTGAAATTACATAGTGAATTAATAAATGACATCTTTTTGAAGTGTAAAATTGAAACTGTTTAGATTTTAATGGACTACTCATTATAGATGAAGTTGGAATGTCCCATCCTTTTTTGCCCCCTTTTTCCTTGTACCTGTCAGTTCCTAATGAAGCAATTTGACAGTAATATCTGCTTCAAACATTGTGAACATCTATGCCAACATTCTTGCTTATGTTTTGTTTACCTAAAATGTGTACAAAAGAGACCATAAGTTTGTTTCCTGCTTCCTTAATGTTTACTCTTTTTTTTTCGATTTCAGTCAAATTTTCGAAAGTGAATGGGACCAAAAAATATTTGAATGTGCTGTGAGTATAAATTAATTATTGTTTAAAAAAAGGGATGTACCGGTACCCCAAAATTTTAACGTCTTTCCTGTCCTGTCCTAAGTCTTCAGATGCGTATAAATCAAACGCAAACGTTGTCTTATAGAACAATCTTTGCTAAATGACGTCTTTATATGCCTTAATTAATACATCTTTACCAAATGTTATAAAATGAACTATTAATGTACATATAATATACAATTAATACCGGTATAAGAAATTTGGATATAATTTTTTTTTGTTAAATGTCTACGTTTTCTCGGGTACTACTTATTAATACATAAAATATTTTGCGTTAAAAAAATTGAAGTAAAAAATCGGCATAAAGTCAACGTTTTTATTCCTTTTTTGCTATCAACTTTATAGTAATTAATCAGCATGAAGAATTCATAAATAGATTTTTTATTTTTTCTATGTACAATTCCTAAGATGACGCCAACAATATTTTATAGTATGTTTCTTTTTAAATTAATTTCACAAAAAAAGGGATTTCCTAATAATGTAATGTTATTTGATGATGAAAGAAAACTACAAGAAAAATTGCCTTTAAGTAGTAGTTTTTTATAAAAAAAAATAAGAAATGCATTTAACAAAACCTTCTACATGGTAGCAAGATCGATTATCGTTCTTATAATGTTCAATTTAAACCTTTTTGACCTTGTAACTTCCGTATTTCATTGCACTCTTATAATTTTGGGCATCGTCGAATTCTTTTTCATGGCCCCACACATTCGTGAGAGGTTTACTATCCCCTCTAGAATAGTGGACAACTTATGCATACGCCCCTATCTTTCATTCGTTTTTTGAACGGCTGGACGGTCTGGATATTTGCTATTTCTATGTTTGTTATCTGCCAATTTGACAATTATACAACGATCAAATCAAACTCATAAATCGGATGTACTAAGAACAATTAAGCTAGTTCTATAATTCAAACTTATAGTTTTATAGTCACTCTGTGTATGAATACAAGTGTTTCTACATTACATTACATCTAAATGATACCAGATAAGAAGTATCTGTAGAGTAACTCCGTATAATTTTTCATTAAATAATTTTCTCATAAAAGTGTATTCTAAGACATTCATATAAAATTGCTTCGTTATTTTTAGTTACTAGTTCGTTTCAGTAACATTTAGCACTATAAAATATATTGGAGTTGTAAATTCTAAGGAAATTTTGTATCTATAAAAAGAAATCTAAATATTGATAAGGTAACCCTCACAGTTTGAAAAATACTTTGGAGGAGATTTGCTTTGATTTCAAGACCTTTTTTTAGACGAGCCACAAGTAGCTATAAAATAAAATAAATAAACATAAACCTCACTACGTATATGACAAGCACATAGGTAGAAACTACATCCATGTTGATCCTCAATTGTTCTCTCTGTACAACTAGAACTTACACTTATAACTCTCACCAAAAATTATCAATGTTACTGCCCGTCTTTCATAAGCATACAGAGTAGTGGATACTTTTTAGTTAGAAAATAAAGAAAAAACTTCCCGTTATAGGGGTTCTATCTCGATAGTTGGGATCTTTCAGGATTTTACACATAAAACAAAGTTTTGGGAAATACTGTATTTTATTCTTGGAACTTTTTAATTTATTATGTATTAAATTAAGAATAACTAAATATAACATTTCTTCCATGTTTATCATTCATATAGAAAATAATATATTCATCATTTCTCATTTCTTAGTATTTTCATATTTTGATATAAAAAATATGTAGAAATATAATATATTAAGTCCTCGTTAAACCTCTAATGAGGCCTACAAATAATAATTGTACCTTTATATCACTTTTTTGAAATACTTTTTATATATATATATTATCTTAAATTTTTAGGAAATGATGTTTTTCTTGTATTTGATATTCATAATTTTTCATTCAGATATGTATTCAAAGATTTTCCAGATCAGTTTTGCAAAAAAAAATCAACGGACAGAGGCATTTTTATTGTATTAATTAATACTAGAAGAGACAGACGTCAAAATGACGGCTGTCTCTTACTTCAACTTAATTTAGTATACATTTTTTGGCATCCTTATAAAGATGATCTTAAATGAGCTTTTTTTAGTGGATATTGAAAAGTAAATATTGTGGCAAAGTACACACAAAAGTCTATTGTCAAGAGAGTAATAACTGGATATGTAAAATTCCCTAAGGCATGACATTAAAATATATCACATGGAATACCTCATGTAAGCCAGTGCACAACGACATGGACTTAGAATTGGGTCATTCCATTGTACTATGAATTCATATCAGTCATAAACAGACATTAACATCTATGTATTATTATGGAAGGTGAATAAGGGGAATTACCTCTTCTCTATCTTCTGGACAATCCATGAGCCAGTAAATGTTTATAACACGAATAAAACTTGAAACTGAAACTAAAAACTGATGCCCAAACATGGATTTTGAATACAAAGTCAAGCTTACCAGTATACTAATGGAAGGCTAGAAACATGAACAATAGCGCACACCAATCACTTCCAAAATATGTCAATTTAAAACATTGTCAGCTTTCTTTAAACAGAAAATGTATTTTTATAATTTATTTACCATTATATTTTGAATACAATTAGTAATTAAATAAAATATCTATAGGAATGACATTTTAAGAATATAAATAAACATTATAGTTTAAAATCATAACTCCTGTGTAAACTAATTCATCCGTTTTTCTTCTTTTTATTTTTTTTATGTTTCAATTAAAAAAAAATCATAAAAAAATAAAATATTCATTTGACAATATTGAAAGTTGAAATGAATTAAGAGAAATACTCAAAGAATAGACACAAGAACTAACTTACTAGTAATTCTAAGTTAACATTTATTATTTTCTAAAATTATCTTTTGGCGTTTCAAGAATAAATAAATTGTGATTTGCTATTATAAATAACGAATAAAAGACTTTCTATTCTTCAAGGAGGGAGAGCAATTCGGGGAAACTCTTATAAACATGTATTTATTTATTTCAAACAACGACGATAAACAAAGCCTAAAAAGGTATACTTATATTTAATGGTTAATAAATAAAAAAATTATAATTCTTATTAAAAGGGAATCATTTAAAATAAAAATATCATTTTTTTTAAAATAACGTGATAGTACAAAGAAAAAAAGAAAAATTATAATGACACAATGAACGAAACATTAAACCACAAAAGTAAAGAATATTTATGTATACGCGTTACACAAAAAAAGAGATAACCAAATATCGCTTGAGGTCATCCTCATTTCCCTGTCGTAAGCAAAATGGTATTGTATTCCAAAGACTTGTTGATCTGTTATAGAAACTTTGCTTACAGATGGCAATATTTAATTTTGGTAGGTAGATGGTGCTGTGGGTCAGGGAGAGTCTCGTTTTGTAGAAGAGATAGCCTGTATTTAGTATTCAGAGTGGGGCAGAAAGGTTTATTTATATTTTTTTAATTCTGTGGAACGTAATTATATCTTTAATATCACGACTATGAGAAAGAAGTGATGAGGCTTAGTTTTTTTATTTTGCATTCACAGTTCTTGTTATTTCCCAATGATGGAAAATATAACATAAACCTGGCTTACACCTTTTTGAAGGACTTAATAAAGGATACATAAAGTATCATGAAAAGTAATATTATAGAAGGAAAAAATAAACCTTCCATATAGAGCGTTTTTGTGTGACGTCATCATTGTAAATGTCGGTCATTTTGGGAGTCTAACCCACATCATCAATTGTATCACAGTTGAGTTTTAGATTTTTAATACATAAAATGATTTTTTTAAATAAATATTGATACAACTTCATAAAATGGCTTGAAAAACAAAAACAAAACACATCTGAACTATAACATTGAGTAATGCCTCTTGACCCCAATAATAAACAGTGATATTTTGATTAAATCATAGTAAAAAATACTAAAAATAAAAAATAAAATGTTTTGATTTGTACATTTTTTTTTTAATTTTTATTCTTTTATTGGCTTTATTTTACAAAAATATATCTCAAACATACATAACATCATGGAAAAAAAAATTTCATTACACTTTTTGTTCATTTTAATTCTTTATTTGTGTACTTGTTTTCAACTCATCGGAACTGAAAGCAAGTTTTGGGGAGTTCTGAGCTTCAGATCCCTAAATTATGCATTGCATCTTAGACGTTATTTCCTAAAGAATAGTTAAAGCAGTATTTGAAAATTAAAAAAACACTCTGCAGGTTGAAAAAAAATTTAACTCAAATGTTAAAAAATGCAAAGGATTTACAAACTTACATATATAAATATTTATGATACCAAACTAAAAAGTTGCATTGATAAAGCTCGTTATTAAATGAAGTGAGACTTTTATTATTACTTATAAATTAGTAGTTGTTACGAAGTAACGTAATGTATTAGATAGTTAACCTAGATTTATATATGGTAAATATCTATATTAGATTAGAACTGAATAATTATTTTCTAGAAAAAAGTAGTTTTCTAATTTTTTCTTTCGGTAAGAAAAAAGGTAATATAAAGTTTGAGCTCGATCTATGTTCTGTTGCATATAGATGAAAAAAAAATTATAAAAGTTTCTGACTTCAATAGTGGTTAATGGCTAAAAAAAACCTTTTGTGAATTCAAAATAACAGAATATTCTTAAAAAAAAACTGATCACTTAAATAGTTTATATTGAGGATTACGCAGAAAAATGTAGACATTCGAGCTTCTGGCCTCCATATTCTCTGTTAGAAGGTGATTTGGGTTTCATATGTATATGAACAATCTCAAGTTGCCCTTCACGGCCTTCCTGATTCAGTGTATTCATCGATTTAGTGGGTCCTTCTTGATCTTATTGTCCAAGTTGGACCAGAACTCCATATCCATCTTTAAATTTTGACCTCCACTACCTGCTTTCCTGGACAGGTCTTCTCCATCATTCTTCATCTTGACCACCTTGAAAACCAGGCTCATAGACTACTTCACAATGTGTAAAGCTCATGCTAACTCAACTTCAGTATCTATGAGATCTGAGAGGCATTTTGACTTTTTTCTCACTCATGACGACGTGATAACGAAATGTTAATTATTTTTTATGCATGCACAAAGAATGGTAGAGGTAAACTGTCAATAAAGAAATCACACAACCTTGCTGTGATAATGCAAAAATTAACATTAATTCACAGTCTACATTTTGCTGCCCAACACATTACAGTAAATTTTTTGCGATTTTTACAAGGCAAAAAAAGTTTTAATCAAATGTTTTTTCCACACCATATCAAAATGATTTTCTTAACAGATGTCAATAAATTATCTTTATTTTAATAAAAAAACTTGTACGGCTAATCTCACAAATGTAATCTAAAATAAATCCTTGTATTGATTAAAAGAATCAATATTAAAATAATGGCGTGATATTTACAAAAGATTGAATAAGGTAATAGAACTGTCTATGTAATTTTCCATGAAGCTATGTACTATTTAGTTACGCATACATGTAAATACATAGTGTGTAGCTTAGGGCTTTGGTCTGGACATCATCCGTCTGAGACAGTTTTGATTTTATTAGACTGAAATCATTCGATCCTTTAAACAAGTTCGCTCCGGACTGGTGCCCAACATAAAATAGGTCTAGATCAGTGTGGACAGATTCTAAACATGATTTTTGTATGACGTAAAGTGAGTTTCAAAATTGGGAAATTAAACTTACAATAACGTCATCGGAAGTTAATAATTTTACATGTATCATTTTGAAAAAACTCATACTTCCGGATAAAGGAGAAGATCTGAACATTTGGGCGACAAATGTAAAACAATTAAATTTGTCTACGGTCTAAGATTGTGGTCTGGACCGAAATATGTAATAGCTTTGATTGGCACCCTGATGATATATTGGTATCGGGGTAGTGACGCATTCAAAACTTTACCTTGCTAAATTGTTTTTGGAACCAATGTAGCGTCGTTACTGGATAAAAAATTGAGTCGTCGTTTACATAAAATTTTTAGAATTGTTTCTTTTAATTTGATTTTATGTATTGCTATGTATTGTGTTTTAGTGGCTAATTGTATTGAAATTGGAGATCAAAAGGAAAATAACCGAGTCTGGATCTACTTTTGCTATGTAAGTTACCGTTTTATTCCACAGTTTTGTCGGAATTGGAGGATTTTTTAACATATCTGAGGCTGAGTGCTGAAAGGGCTTCTGCGTAATATATGATGTAAGATTTTAGTTTAATTCATTGATATTATAGTATAAGGGAAACATAGTTAGCAAGTATTCTCTTGACCTGGAAAAAAGGACAGTGTCCCACCATTTGATGAGATTGATGAGAGTATGTGTGTGTGAAGAGGGGTAATGAAGGGAAGGAAGAAAAAATTAAATCAAGACAGGCCTGTGATGATACATTATGGTAAGAGAAATGAAGAGTCATAATCTAATGGAATAAAAAGAGGTATTCAAGGCATTTGTACAATTCGTACGGACCCTATCTGGGGAAAAAATAATTATTTATATTGGAAAGATTCAGAAAATAAAAGCTTAAAAGTATTCCATCCAGAACTAAACCACAACAAAAAAATATTTAAGCAACTATCGCTTAGTAAAGATAATTTGCAAAGAGTCAATGAGTATAAAAGAAGAGCGGAGTATTTTGTATTAATGTTTAAAAAACCAATAAACATCCTCGCCAGATTTTCGGAGGTAGTAGCAAGATTAGAAATAGATGATGGAGTCTTCCTTAATATTAGAGGAATGGAAAATCTAAGAAAAGTCCAAAACACAATTGAAGTTATTGTTAAAAATTGTTCAGTGGTTGATTTGTCTGGACTTAGAGAGATCATGGCGGAATTTGGTGGAATAATTGGGGATATAGAGGACGTGCTACACAATATGACACCCGAAAGGGCTGAGGATATTGAATGGTCAAGAGTTTTAAGTAAAATAAGTTCCGGTAAACTGCGAATACAGTTGAAGCCCAAAAGAAGACTGTCATACCTTCTACCCGTAAGGGGAGTATATTTTGTTAACGAAATAATAGAGGATAAAACCTCAGTAGCCCAAAGCTGTCGAATACTTTCAAGCTTTTATTAGAAGAAAGAATAACTGAGATTGAAATTAAGTTGTATATTTCTAACTACAATAAATAAAATAAATCCCGAGGCTCTGACTGATTTCCAAAAGAATTTTATGATAAGTATTGCTCATTATTGTGCTCATTGTTAGAGCAGGTATACTTGGAAGCATTTTCAAAATGGAGTTTTTGATGGTAACTTCACGATGGCGAGTTTAATTTTGATCTCAAAGAAGGGCAAACCCTCAAAGAAAATGTAAGACCACTCACAATGTTGAACACTGTTTTCAAAATATACAGTGTTATATTAACAAAAAGGATCCTGAAAGTATTACACGCTATTACACATAATTCACAAAAAGGGTTTTTACGTGGACGATATATGAAAGATGCAACGCAGGGACTCAAAGACTCGGTATCCCTTGGAATAAAGGAAGGAAACAATATTGCGTTGATATCAATTGACTTCAAGAAAGCGTTTGACTGCATTTATAAGTATGTCATCAAAATTAAAAACTCGTGGTTTGGAAGAAAATTTTATTAGAATGGTTGCTGAATGAGCAACCTACATACAAGATACATGGGTGGTAAGAGGATTTTTAAAATTAAACGAGGCTGCTGTCAAGGAGACCCAATATCTCCCAGCCTTTTCATTGTGGCGATCGACAATTAAATTAGGTAAATTAATAACAAGGAGTGTATCAAAGGTATCACTACAGGAAATTTAAAGTATAAAGTCGAAGCATTTGCAGATGATACTACAACCATGTACTCTGGTATGGCAAATCAAATCTATAAATATACGGAAGTGACTTTGAGAATAGTTGAGGCATACAAGAATGAATCAGGACTGGAGTTAAATATCCAGAACATAAAATTTCACAAACCTGCCAGGTACCGAGAAGGTGGAAAAGGTTGAAATAGTTCCAGAAATAAAAATATTCAGTTGTCTATCAAAGATGACAGAATGTTTAATAGCACGAAATAAATAGAGGAAAACATTAGAAAAAGCACAGCCCGATTTACGTAACTTATAGGGACGAACCTACCGAGCTGCATACATGTATGAAATTATTTGATTCTTCCCAAGACAGTTTATTTGTTGAAAATCACACCCTTCAATGTGGGACTCGCTGACACAATAAAAGAAATATTTCTCAAATTTCTGAAAATTTTCTTTAGAACTTTTAAAATCAATATATAATATATATAATTAATAATTTCACAATCCTACATAGTTTTTTATTCGATATTATAAATAATGTTACTGAAAAATATTTTATTAAAAGCGTAGCCATACAATTGTATTTCTATGTGATACACAAAATGTCTTAATTTAGATAATAGAATGGCAAATTTATATAGATTTACATTAGGTTGAGGAAAAGGTAATTTTGTATTTCCCGCCCTTTTATTTATGTAAGTATATCTAGTATTGGATCAGTCCTAGGACTGATGACTTTATCAGTTATTTTCTCCACGCCTTTCAGTCATTTACAAATGTGCAATATATTTTGATATCAGCTGTTGACATTCAACTGTCTTTGAGCCTTTTTTCTGTTTCTTTTAGTAAGAAAGGTTGTGATATATAATTAATGTAATGACAAGCTATAGATTGAATATTTTTGTATATATTAAAAATCTAATTGGCTGGAACGTCGATCTAAAGGAAGCTTCAGTATGTTGGTGAGATCTTCAATAGTCGGATTAATCTAACTGAATGTCAAAAAATGAAAAGGCGAAGAATTAAAAAAAATATTCAGTTTCACAAGCCTTAAATATGTCCCAGAGACACCGGTTCATTTTTTTTTGTCAGAATGTAAAGACACAAGATATATAAGAGACAAGATATTGTTCATGATTTTCCATACGTATGGAGTTATTTTATATCAAAGATATTTTTCTTTTAATTACATGGGTCTCCATCAATACAAAATTAGTGATTCTATTACGAAAGTTTTCATCATTTTATACAAACTTAGAAGTAATAGAACACCAATACCATATAATTTTATTGAACATAGAGAAGCAATTTTTACGGCAATGAAGACTAACATAAACATCGATTATTTCAAGAATGATTAAATTTTTCGTTTTATTTTTGAGTATTGCTTTTATTTTTGTGTAGTTCGATTAAGTATTCTGTTGTGGTTTTATTTTTTCTTTCAAATTGTTTGAAAATTTCAAATTTGATGACCTGCTTGCAGGTACAATAGATCGTAAATAAATTTGAACTCTTGTACAAAAAAAAAAGATATAATAATAATTTGGAAACACACATGACGCCATTATCAATTCATTTTTGAAATCGCTCCAAATCAAATTTTAATTTTATAGTAGTGCTGAAATAGATCCAATTTTTCCTCAGGACCTATCTAGACTGAATTCCTTGACTGAATCAAAATAGTTTAGTCCAACAAGAATGATAAAGATCTCAGAATGGTCTAAGATTTTCAGATCCAAACCCTACACTTAATTTTACTAAGACAGTAAAAATATATGTATTGTATCGTGAAAGAAAATGAATTTCAATAAAGGGGAGAACCTTCTACATTTACAAAAGCATTAGTACAGAGAAAATATTATATTTATATTTAAATTTATTTTATTACAGATTTTTTTACCAATTTATACTAAAATAGGCTATAATTCTTTTTTCAGAGGGAGATGTTAACACACCTGCCACTTATTCAATAATGAACAAAAAAAAGAAGAAAGAGCACACGCATCAACCATTTTACATTTCTAATTGGTATTCTTGGTTTTTTCTTTGCACAAATCCCTTCTTAAATCATGACTTGTCGTTGGTTTACGAAATATCATATGATACACTTACTCAATAATATCAACCAATTAATTTGCTTATACAAATTACAACTTGTATAAATAAATAAGAGGAGTTAACTTTTACACCGCTGAATGCTCTCCTTTTCTTCTATGTAATAATAAAGTTATAGGAATTGAAAAGTGAAAATATGTGCATTTTTAAACTTATAAAGATACGATTGTACAACTTGCTTATACAAATTACAACTAGTATATATTAACTTATACAATAAAATGTAAATTCATCCTTCGCCTTAAAAATGTAAACTGTGACGTATGATTTAATTGTAAGAAAAGGAGAAATGAGAACATTCGGCTTTTATAAAATTACTTATTCTACTACCTTGTTCAATTTACATGTACAGACTAATTGTGCAATTGTATTCTAGCAAGTTTAAAGTTCACTCTTTTCTACCAATCTTTTGTAATAACTAGCTTCAATCCGTAAAAAAAAAATTTTATTGGTACATATCATTATAATATGAATTGATATCGTATATTATTGGTATGTTTTTAAATGTTCCTTTTATTGGTTCGATGGAGTTGCACTGATTAATTACAATTAAACATTATAGTATTACAATTACTCCATCTAACCTAGGAGTATTTTTTGTGAAATCCATATACACACATAAAGTATTATGTATTTCTTTCTATAGGAATCACCTGGGATCGAACGCTCAAGAGAATAATATCTCCCAAGCGCGTTGTCACTCAGCTATGGCGATTACATTACTTTTTGACAGTCCTTGTAAACACCCAAATTTTTGAGCCAGACAATTGCCCATTCTAAAACAAAGCCAAAAAGACAATTTCCAATTATAGTTTCATCCGATTTATTTAGTAACCCCGTACAACCATCCAGGACAAATATGTACCAGTTACCCTTGTAAGTGAAATTAAAGTGTTCTTAATGACAATAACGTTTTTTGTTTTGAGTCGAAAAAATATCGAAATATCAAAAAAAGAATTGATACCGGATCCACTTTCAAAATATAAGAATTGTGACAGCCCTATTAACTAAATCATATGACATTTCAAAGAATTATCTAAATACAAATATGAATTAAAATTACATTTTTTTTACTGCTGTATTAAAATTATGTTTAGAAGTTACATTTTTCGCTATAACTCAATTTATTTTTATTATAATGAACATCCTTCAAGGCATGCACATATGTGGTGAGTTATTACAAAAAGTTATCTTGGAAAAACAACAATACAAGGGAAATGTCAGATTTATTTCTATAGCATAACATGTGGCCTGTGAACACAGAAGCAAGATAATAATCATCCTCAATTTCTATCGTAAATTAATCTTACTAATTTTTAGCATGTGTTGCAAATTACACTTAGAGTAGACAAAATCGATTGTTCCGAGAAAGCTGCAACTACCTAAACTCCATGGAGCATCAATAAATTCATTAGGGAATGAAATAGTGGTAAAAGCTACCATACAGTCAATAAGAACCAAAACTTTAGCAGCAACAATATGGCTAACTTCTGGCCTCCCTAAATGTAGACCTCTTCCAGCCCTAACCTAAGACTTCTGGATTACCAAGTTTAAATCGTCTAAGAGAAGAATGTCTGCCTCACCTCTCAACGTATTCGCTCCAAGCAGCTATAATTGTAGTATGGTATGCCATAGGCACGGTCTTCATAGCCAAAAGATGACAATCTGTTCGCCGGCGTCTTGGGCTGTTAATGCTTGTGAAGGAGGACACATTGAATATAAAAATTAGCTAAATATAGTATATAAACATGTCCCAAATTGGTTTTGAGCTGTCTTTTCTGGATTCCATAGCAATCACGTTTATTGTAAATTAGTTATGCTAATAAAAGTTTTGGGTACTCACTCTGTATAAATGAAGTTAATTAACCAACTGCCCATGTCTTTTTTTTTTAAATATTGTAAGAAATAACTGTTTTTGTAGTGTAAACGATCTTTCAAAAGTTGTAAGTATGAAATTGATTTTTTCTTTAAATTTTTTCTTTTAAATAATAGAAAATCGTAGAGTACACTAAAAAGACATCTAACCTCATATTTGTTGATTACTAACTAACGATGCAAACTTGTCGACATGTATGCCAACTTAACAAAAACAAAATATTTGAGAATTGAATGAGAGTAGTGCATGAGCAAAATAGAAAAAAGTATATTATCCGCAAGGTGATGTGAGAGTCTTTAGCTTGGGGGCCTAATATTCATTTTTTTGCAGCGTTAAACCATTACATTATCATTCATGGAGTTATATTATCTCGCTGCATGACGGCGTCACTCTTTCCCGTGTTCCTTACAAAGTAAACACCACACACGCCCCATAGAATTTGAAATAAGAAAATAATGGTTTTCTTTTGACCATGGTGGTATATAAACAATGGTATCTTGGAGGAAACGTCCTGATATATGGAACATAAATAGAAAGTTAATAATTAGAGACTTCATAACGTCATGTAAGAAAAAAACGAGGATACATATATTGAAAGCATTCCAAGGGTTCATATCTGTGATTTTCTCCTTATTTATTCTGTGTACGTAAGAAAAAGAGAAACTGATTAAGAAAAAGAAAAAAATTCCCTCTATGTAGAATATTAAGAGGCCATCAACCTTTTCCAACAGAAGCGTTGCAGCCAATCAGGATATGAATTATTTATTAGAAAAAAATACGAAGTCTTTTACAATAAAGTATATTTCTTTATCAGTAAATATAATATGTTCATATAGATTAAAGTGGTGATTCAACATAAAAACAATCTTGAACAATTAATCAAGGAAGGGAGAACATCACAAATAATTTTCGTTCTTTATTTATGTACCATGCAGCCATTGTTGAACATCGAACTTTTAGCTCATGCACAGGTAGGATGTTGTTTGGAATTTTTGCGGATACCAGGAAGTTTATGGGGTCATTTTTTTAAAACATTCATCAACAAAATATTCATTACATAATCTTGGAAAAGGCACAATGTCCACTGTTAGGGATTCCAATTGTACTAAAAGGGCGGATTAAAAAGTGTGTTGGAAGGGATTTCCAAAAAAAAAAATATATATATATATAGAAGATGCAAATAGCTCAACTTCTGATAAAAAAAACGTTCACCTAATTTTCATAAATATTTTTATTGACTTTGTTGGGCCAATGTTTGTCCTCCAATCTTAGTAGACCTCACCTCCATGAACCTCTTTGTGTGGGACTCAATTGAGCAACACAGCAACAGATCTTCTTGCAACAAAAAAATCCGAGCTGATGTACAGGATACGTGAGGAATTACAGAATCCCATGAAAGAGACTGTCATCAAAATTTGCTCCCGTTTGCAAGGTCAAGTCGAGGCAATTTTTGACACCAATGGCTATGATATTGAAATTTATTTTTTTATTCTGCTTCAGAAGTATAATTTGTAGGGCTTCCAAAGGGTGCATTAGAATAATTTGATAAAAAAAATTGGCAATACCAATCTAATTAACACTCAATTTTGAGAAGAAAAAAATAATCTATGTTGTTTTTGTGTTGACGAGCCACAAATATAAATACTGTAAAATGAATTAATGTGAATAAATTTGTATTTTTACTATACAAAACATGAAGAGTAAGACATGAAACACGTATTCATCTAGGCGGATATAGTTAGGTGTTTTTAAGACGACAAAGTCCACCACGGAAACGTTTTCCGAGAAAAATGCAAAATATTTTTGTGTTTTGAATTTGCATCCACAGAACGCCGGCGTTTCGTTGGAAACCTAAAATAATAGCTTATTAAAATAGTTAAATGTAAAGTGGAAGATTCTGACAAACTTGTTTACGTGTTAAATAACTTGAACACTCAGTTGTCTTCGTGTATAAGCAAATCGAACAAATTAAGAAGGGGAGTTTATTTGTACACGCCGAATGCACATATATTTTCCCTTGGATGGTGAATTACATTATCATTACTCATCACCATCGATAAAAATAGTTGTTTAATGGAAGATGGCCGGCTTTTTGTAGTTGACACTTGAATATATATTTTTTTTTTTATCCAAAGGTGTTGTCATTATTGTTATATTATTGAAGAGATAACATATAACTTATAAGTATAAAGTAACCACAATTCCGTGAAAGATGAAAAGCAACACCTTGGATTTGTTTGGGAGTTAAAAGGGTAAGTCCTCGTTAGGCTAGGAGTAGAAAAAAACGATTGACATCATATTATTTTTGCATATATTATTGATGGATGAGGAATGGGATTTGTGTTAATTGTTTTTATCATAGCTTGATTCTAATTAAGTGTCATGGTAGTTAAACTTCTTTCCTTTAAAAAATTATTAAAATGGTTAATTTTTATCTATCAAAGCTGGTCTTATTAAATGAATCTATGATTAACGGCGTCTGTATAATGATACATCATCATTATTATCTTTAAAGCATATTAACCTAAGGTTAGTGTGTCGCTGTTCAAAACTTACAAATAAAGTAGTAAATCCTTAGCTTGTGTAAGGGTGCCTGTTTTTGTTTTGTTTTGTTTTTGTAGTTGGCAATTGGAATATAATTTTATTTTATTTCCTAAGATTTCATCATTATTATTCATTTATTAATGAGTGAACATCTAAGTACATATAAAGTAACAACAAGAAAGTGTGCTCATAGGAGAAGGAAAATAACACTGATTACTTGTTTCTAAGTCCTTAATGGAGTAAGAGTAAAAATGGGAATAAACAACCAAAGAATTCCAACCTTGCTTCTACTAGATCCGTAAATGATTTTTTATTTATTTCCTTCCTCATATTTTTTAAAATCTACAACGAGAATCAGATCTTTTTTGGCCTAATTTTTTTTAGTTATGTTGTTGTTGGCAACTTGAACAGTATTTTTTCATATTTTCTAAACCTATTATTTTGTCATCCTTGAGAAAAGAACATATTAGTATAAAGTGTAACTAAGAGTGTTTGTGCTCATGAATGAGGGAGAATAAAGCTGATGAGTTCTAAGTGGCAGTCGATGCTTCGACCCAGCGAAGAAATGTAATATCTTTAAATCACAACACCGTATTAAATGATTAAATAATGTTGAATGCACCACACAAAAATTATGTGTATATGAATATTTTGCTAGGTGTGTGTTATTGTGAAGATATAATAAAGGATGTAAAGATGGTTTTTAAGGTTAACAAAACGGTAACTCAAGAGATTTACAAACATTGTTTCTAGAAGTTTATCAGAGATAAGGATACTGCTTCAAAAGCACCTATTATCACTCAAGAGTGAAATCATTTCTAAATCCAAAGCTCGTGTTAAATTCTCCCTGAAATGATAATACTAAAATAAATGTATTTAAAGACCAGGATACAGACATCATATCATGACTTTATATTTGAATGCATTATATTTTGCAGACACTTACTGATTATTGGATAAACTTATTGAGTGTTTATTAACATTATTTAAATGAGGGGTAATTACTCGTTATTATAGGTATGATCATATCTATGCAAATCTACTCTTCTAAAATATATAAGGCGCCTTATTTAACCAATTCGTGCACGGCACATAAGTGCTGAGGCAAATAGAATTTATCATATCTGTTTGTATTTGAAGAAATACCCGATTTGTTTATATGTACTTATTAATTATGTCCATATAACCAAGATAAACGTTAACCCATGTACTGTACATTTTCTTGACCTTATTCATAATTACCAATGATTACTTGATATATATTAGTGTATGAGGTATAATAATCTATAAATAAACAATTGGTGGGTAGGAATTTCGAGATGAGTATTATCTAAAGTCCCATCTATAAAATAAGCAGTTTTTTAATTTCTTCAATTTAACCCCTTTGCATAGGACTAAACATATTCCCAAATGGCAGTACTGAGAATGCTAATCTTAGATCCTGGTCATACCCAACACAATAGAATGGTGGATCGATATGGGAGTAATTAAATGCCTTAGATGCATTTACTAAACACAGAGTGGTATTTTTATTTATTACCTCACTCACAGATAATCTAACAAAACTGCATGGTATCTAAGTAGCTCTCCTTCCATGAATTCTTCAATTTTTAGGTTCATTTCTGGTTTATCTCATTTTTAAATGCAGGCTGATCATATTCTGTACAACTCTAGTTATAAGCCTAAGTTCCTCTTGTAATCGGAGTATAATTTAGAATCGACGTCGGGATAATTTTTCCGTCTGTCCTTACATTTTTACAGAGTGGCACTTTTGATTATATCCATTATCTCAGGACTGCTTGCAGCTAATGTAATGAAACGTTATGATTTATAATCTCCCTTCTCCCAAACATTCTTCAAACTGTCAAGTTTACAATTTTAATGTTGGTTTTGTCTATATCTTACATAACTAAAATGCTAACGATTTACCACCATAATTTGTATCATTCTTACAAAATGGTCTTAATTTTTTCTTTCTCCTTAAGGGGGGGGTATCCACTCCAGAGACTGAAACATCCTAGTAATACCTTGTGTGTGTCATATTTTTTCCCCATCTTCCATGTCAGTTCTTAATTTATCTTATACTTTCAGCATGGTATATCAAAAATTTAGAACATAGCACTTTAACCATTTTCAAGTTTTTAACAAATTATGAAATTAATGTGGCTTCAAATAATATTTTTATATGTTTGTATTATTTATCATTGCTAACTATGAATATGAACAGGGGAGAAGGAAAAGGAGTGCCCAGGTCTTATTCCGTATGGAAATGCCTATTTTGATAGTAATTTATTGATTTAAAAATAGTCAGTCTTCTACAGCCGACAAAATTTATTATTATCAATAGGGTACAGCGCCAAATATAACTTCAGATTTAAAGATAGACGGAGCCACATTTTTTTCGGATCCGGCTAGGTTGGGTACATACTTATCTGAATTTTGAAAGACATTTTACCCCAAGTTCGGAACCAATTAATCCAGACTAGGATTGCATTTTTTACGGAATATTGATGCTGAATCAAATAATAGCCCAATATTATTATTATTAGAACATTGTACACATCGTTACTTTGATTGTAGCTTGCAATCTCTTCTACGAAAAGAAACAAAAAAAATGGTCCAAAATCAGTTGGTAGATAGACACCAATGAAATTATTATACAGTAATAGTTGCTAATTGCTCAGAGCTTAATATGAACTAATTCGTATTCAATCAATCAATGTGAAGAACACTAATTAGAGGAAAAGAAGAAGAAACTTCGACAGCTGACAATCTAATATAGTCACATTTTTTTACGTTTGTGAGCTGGGATAACGCTCTATGGAATAATCAGGCAATGTAAATATTGCTCCAGGCACTTATCAAGATAAACAGATATACAAAATATTTTTTAATAACCAAGATTAAGTAATATTTTTAATTTATGGAAAATCCATCATATCTTTTTTATTATCCTTTAAAGTTCGATTACCCAAAACTAGTATGAGTCTTTATATCCGAACTTTTAGTGTAATACGAGTTTACATACATTGTACCCAAGCACTTTACATCCGGGTCTAAGAACCGTTCTATCACTACTCTGAATGATAATTTCAATGGTTTCACTTTCTTAATTTAGAAAGGGCTCTCAAACTCTAACTTTGGATCCTTTTAAGGACTATTTAAAACGGTGGCAAATTAAAAGGGACATTCGTTGGTGTATACCTACTTTTAATAATTATTTGTTAATGTTTGCAGAGAAATTGTTCATTATAAGAAAAATTATTGAAACTTTTAAAGTGGGAGGCAAATTTTACAGGGACAAGCGAAGGGAGTGTCTTTTACGTGAAATGATAAAAACTAGACCCTATTTTTTGGGGGATTCTTCTATGTTAAACGATGCATATATGTGAGTTAAAATGTTGCTGGAGAATACATTCAGAAGTAAACTCGATAAATAATTTTTTTAACTTGTAGCAAAAATTCAAAATAAGTTGTATACGATAAGAATACAAACAGAAAATCGACACTAATGGTTTAGCAAATATAGCAAAACATTATATATATTCGTATTTTATTGAGAATTTGGTTTTATTTTGTTGCAGATTACTTAATGAATTTTCAATCGGTAGTTTCCGGCATTTACCAGAGTAATTGAGTGTCAGCTAAAACACAAATACTATAAATTCCGTAAATTCTTTATCAGAGAAGAAAATCATCCCTTCGCCATGATGTTTGTGATGTTATTGATGCTTTTGAGTAAAGAACGGCCCTTCTTATAACCTTTTAGACTTTCGCTTAGCAGCCTCGAACAACATTGACCTGGTATTCTTTTTATTTATACTATTCTTTCAAAAAAACTAAGTAAAAATTAGTAAAAATAAATTCACGCTAATGCTTCAAAATTTGACTAATCGAGTCAAAAATAGGCTAATTTGGCAATAGTTTAGGGATGAACAACAGCGGGAGCGCGAACAAAATGGAATTGGTATCCTGACCAATCAATTATGGCACCTAGTTTTCATTTCAACCTTGCATCCGGTATGTCTGTTTACCGGCTTAATCTGGCATGCTTATGTGCCGAAGTTTGTTCAATTGTTCTGCTTTAATTAACTGTTAATTTTATGCAAATAAGCTAATATTTTTTTTGTATGCTCACAAATGAAAAGCAGGAAAGTTTAACACATATTTTAAAAATGGAACAAAATATTTTGAAACTACTCAAAAATATCCCCATTACTACTATTACATACATAGACCACCATCTTGGAAGTGAAAAATAAAAGATTTTTTTTTAATAACACTTCCGACAACTACTTTTTTTCAAAAGTGTCTACATCTTTGTTACAGGAAAGGGTTCTGTTAAACCGTCCAAATTATGGTGAATAAATTATCATCCTTGCTCTGATTGTGTCTCTCTTTGTCTCTCTCTCTCTCTCTCTATGTCTGTCTGTCTTTCATGCCCTTCTTCATCTTCTTCTTTTTTTCCCTTTTCTTTCTTCTTTGAGTCCAGACCAGCAACAGAAAAATCAAATGCCGCCAAGGCTGAATGGAATAGTGTAGCCTTACCAGGACATGGTAAGGCTTGTTCTTGAAAGACCTTGGTCACGACTCCATTTGGGGTTGTGTTCCACAGGTTAGGAATCACTCCTCAAAATGTTCCCAATTAATAAAAGGTTAAGCAAGGTTAGATAATTACAAAAATCGACAGTTATTGTCTGCCTATAGAAAAATGCTATATAAATTCACAATTTAACCAATATCAACACAAAGTGAATACTATTATTTAATTTTTGGGACAAGGCTTATCTTTGTATAGTTTCAGATTGATTTCACGGTATTCAAAGTTATATACAATAATATGAAAGGGATTCCTTTCATCAAGGCCTATCTACTGAATGCATATGCAAATTACTTGATGAATTACTTATGAATAAATGCAAAAAAAAACATACACAACTACAGTGAGTACTTCAGTATGTCTAATAGTGTTGTCGGTTTGGTCCCAAAATTCTGTGACCGAGAATATATGTAAATATCATATTAGCTCTTCTTTTTTTAGTCAGACGAATATAATACGTAGATGATCCTTTTGATACAAAATTGAAGAAGTGACAGTGATATTGATCAATGTTTAGAGGTTACGCTAGGCCTTAAGTTGTAAATTTCACAACTTTATGAAATGAATCGAAATCTTACCTAAAAATAAAAAAAGGAATATTAGTCAAATAAAGTAATTTACTAAATAAACTTATATTATAAAAAAATAAAAAATCTTACACAAGTTTTTATAAAGTTTTACTCTAATGATTATTTTATACTAAAAAGAAAAGAAGATAAATACTGTATTGTTGTAAGACGGATAGTGCACACTTTTTTGAACCTGATATACAATATAAAAAGTGCCTGTGCTAGGATTTTTTTTTTGAAAATTATAAATATGTTTTACATATTTTTCGACTGATATCTTATATTTTTTGGAAGGGAATTTCATCTTTTCCTACTCTGATATGAGATGACTATTTAAAGAAAAAAAAGCTTTCAATTTTTTCCTCAATGATATTAAACAATTAGTTGAATTTTTGATCAAATGTTATATTCCACCCCAAAATAAAAAATAAAATAAAAGACCTATTTCGTGTCCCTTTTTTATTATTGATATTTTATCTGTCCCAATGATATTAAACAAAGATATTGTACTTGCCTCAGTTTAATGTCATCAGGATTATGGCAAAAGTTACTAATTGATTTTGATCAAACTTGGTACGAAGATTATATATAGTCACAGTCAAAGGGCATTGAATATTGAGAGGTCAAAGTCAAGGTGAATGCGACACAAACTTTAAAAATGGTTAATGGACCAAAACTTTCGAACAAATTGACATACATAACTCAATTTATTTTTGGTGAGAGGGTTTTATACTCGAGTATTGAGTCCCAATTTCAGTTTTACCTGTTTCTAAAAACTTATTTTTATGAAAAAAGATACTTTTTTTAATGGCCTTAATGACAATTTTTTTCAAATTTTATGAGACATACATTTTTTCCCGCACCAATATCCCTCCCCCTGACAGCAGGTACATCTAATAGCCCTAATGCAAGAAAGAAAATAGAGACCACCTTCGGTGCGTTAATGGTATAAATTACATAGTACAAAATATTATTACAATATACAGTACCAAACTTGAATTGGGATTGGATGACCTTTACCTATGTAAATGGTTTTTAGTATAAATTATGAATGATATTGTTATTTTTCCTTCATGGTTACCTCATGAATAATAAGATAAAATTATTTTTCCCTCCTCTATCTGTTTGTTTGCCATGTCATTGTCTTTAATATTCTACTTCCTGATATGCATATACATTAGGGTGGGTTGTTTTTAGGGGGTTGATTAACTATTAAACGGGGTATATAGAAAAGTTATGTATTGGTATACAAATTTTTTATGTTGTGTATAAAATTGAGAAAGTGGATTCCACAGACTCCTCGTCCATAGGAATGGGCAAAAAGTTGAGAAAAACTGTAGTCTCAATTTCAGGAAGGGAAATCTACTGGTGTTATCCTTTTTTCCACCTTTTTATTTATTTTCTAATAAATTGTCGAAGTGTTAACTACTTTTGTCTCTCTGAATGATGGAGTTCTGTTTAATTTTGTTGTAATTTTTATTTACTCTTCGTTAGTGAATTTGGATGTTATACCCCAACAAAACTTAGTTTAATACTTTTTATTTCTTTAAGCCCACACTATGATTGCAAATATCTTTCAGTATGCTCTCGGAAAATTAAATCTGATTATATGCACTTATTAAAATTTATAATATGATTTTTTATTCAAAAGTATCATGTATGTCATAGGAAAGACAGTTACTGACTTTTGAAGAACTTTGATTTTACTCCTTAACAATAGTAATAATAGTTTGTCAAACAAAAAATAATAACATGCTATGTATTGATGAGAAGAAAGCCTTATTTTTATGGTGTTTTGTCTCCACAAGGGACTAAAGAATTTCTAAAGAAAGATGCTACAAACATACTAATTGTGGAAAAAAATTATCAACTGAATTCTGAAAGGTTTAAGATTGCCAGTAATTGTTAGGCATAACGTTTTGTAGAAAAAATGTACACTTTTCGTATCCTAGTTTTCTGCAATGTTTCTATTCCTAGTATTTTCTTGGTTGTAGTTATACAAATGAATTAAAGTACGTAGAGGTGTTAATATTGTATAAATTCAGATACGCAGAAAAAGCAGAAATAACATATTGTTATGAAAAATATATTAACTTTGATCATTTATCTATATTCTCTTGCACAGTACGCATATATAGTTTTATTTTAAAGTTATTACATTGACACAAAAAAAATTAGTTTTTTTGTGGATTTTATATCTAAATAATAAGTTAAATATGTATTTGATTTACAGTTCTATATAAATAGATTTTTTTTAATTGTTTAAGTTTTTTTTAAATCTGGAAAAATATGACATTCAGTATCATACTAAATATTCAAAACTCACTTTTTGATAAATCATCATAAAATATGAAATGTATTTTGACATTTTTATGTAATAAAAATCTGTTTCAAAACAAGCCCAATAACCAATATTGAATTTATAGGATGCTGGTGTCCGCTAGATGCAGACGGGTTAAATGCTACGTTTCTCAAAAAGTGAAGTGTTTTTGAAGTTCCTTTATTACTCAGGAACATATGAAAAAAAGTATCAATTTGACATCTGCAAGTCATTCTTTTACATGTGTTTGGATGTAGAATTATGTTTGTTTCATTTCATTTTTTTCATCATTTATATGGGTTACAAATTAATCTAACATCACAAATGTTTGATCAATTTTAAAAAGTAAAAATTTGATGTCTTTTAGTATCAAACATCGCACTAATCAGTATAGCAAACTATGTCAAAAGACAAATACATACACGTTCAATATCAAAAATAAGTCACTTGGTACACTAAGATATAAGGAAGATGAATGTAAGATACTATTTAAAAAAAGGAAAACTACTTTTTAAGACGCAAATGTGGATATAATAACTGTTTGTATCCTGATAAATATATTTTATAAATTGTCAATACAAATATGTGTTAATGTTGTGTACAAGTTGCAAGTTGTATAAGACAACAGTAAAAGTTGCAATTTCTTTGTCTTAAAATACAATATCTAATTAAAATATTGTTGATTCTAATAATCAAATATTCATTGATGCTGTTATTTCATTTATACCGTAATTATGTGAATATAACTGTGGACATTTGAATATTACAATGTGCCTCAGAATGCTTATATTTTAATATATCGATAATTTATGAAATATTCAATTTTAACATCATCCTCTTCCGAAGTATGTCCACTACTTTATTTAAAATTATTAATCTCATTTTTTTTTTCCTGTCAACTTGTACCATTTGCTAATATCAGTTGTACCCAATATACATTCTGTCAAAAAAGTAAAAGGAATTGTTAATTTAAATTTCCCGCGCTGAAGGTATTTAAAAATATCTTTTTTTGCGGTTTGATTTTGACGTCAACAATGCTCAAAAACGCCAACTCGTACATGTACGTGGAGAAAAATGTATTCATTGGAGTGAGCGCCGCCACATGGTCCGTCGGATATGTACCATGCACAATGGCCAGAATGCATTCAGTCTTTTCTCTGACAAAACAGCCTTTGATGCAGAGTAAATGAAAATGGTTGGGATTTGAAATTCTGTTAAAAATTGGGAGAAATTTTTTAAAACTGGTTCTTTTGTCTGACTAGTCATTCCCCACTTGGGAACTCTGCCATTCCCCAGCATTGGGGCATTCCCCACAGATTAAGAACCACTGCTCTAAAACCTTTTAATCAAATTTAACTTCATGACAGCCAAGCTTCTCTTCTCTTAAGCATACTTCAAACGATATTGCTTAGAATATAATTTTATACTTATAATGTGCCATTCTAGTGAAACTGAAATATTACAATGTGGAATTAGAAAAAAAATTCAATACCCTCGCAGATGTAGATAAAAACATTTGTGGCTGTCAACACAAAAGCAAGCTAGAATTATTTATATCAAAATTGAGTATGGATTATATTTGCATCCTTGGATAAATTATCCTCAATTTCTTTCAACAAATTGTTAACATCAATCATTTGTAGAGGCTGCAAATTGCGCTTCAAGTAGAAAAAATCCTCTTCATAATAAATGGATTAGAAATAAATAGATTTATTTGAAAAGCGATCAATTAAGTTTCATTAATCAAAGAAGGCATTAGTTAACATAGCTCAAATCATCTCAGAAATAATAATGAAAAGTCAAGAATTACCAAAATTTGATAATACGATATTGTATTTTGTATAAGTAGAGTAAAAAAATAAGTTGGATTTTTCGGAACAGTCAAAACAAAATGAGAATGTTTTTTCACAAAATTTGAGTGTGGATTAAAATTATATACTTTGTCAAACGATATTAGCATATTATTCTTGTTAACTGCACAGAGGCGCCACAAATTGCACATAAAGTGGACAAAATTGATTGTCACAATAAAAAATAAAAAAATTGATCAATTTTATGTAATAGGTGTTAATATAAGTATCTTTTATCAAGTAAAAGTTTTAAACTATAGCTATAATACCTTGGTATCTTACATGATCCCACAAATTTGAATACAAAGGCAAAAACTGACTCCAATATGTCAATGAAATATTTGACTCAATGTACATGGTGACCCATAAGTCTTAAAATAACCACCAAAAAAGTACACAAATATTAATTTCTCGAAAAATCTTTTTATAGCATTGCAATCTGCATTTTCCTTCAAAATAAGTGCAGTTCGTTCTACATAGCCACCATTAAGGGCAACTACAACTCTCAGACGCTTCGTAACTGCTTTACTCGCAGTTCGGATGCTCTCCTCCGGCAATTTGTTCCATGCAGACACTATGGCGGTTTTCAAGTCGTCAACGCTGCGGTAGGAAGCAACACTGACCTCCCTATCCAGAATGGAATTTATGGAGAAGTCTATTACGTTCAGATCTGGCGAAAAAGGGAGCCACATGGCTTTGCTCCAAAAGTGTTTGAAAGTTTTTTGGCACCACTCTTGCACAGACTTTGCATATTTTGTAAAAAAGTTTGTTTAATAACAAAGAAAGACAGAGGTTGCATAAATCATATGCAAAAAAACAGAATAAAAATAAATTATGATTTGAAGTTGCTGTTTTAATACCTATGGGGTACAAGTTTGGATTTTTTTCTTTTTTTTCCTTGATTTTTGTCCAAGATTGTTTTAATTTTCATTCAATAGTATTAAAATACCGATGTTTACCCACAGATGCAAACATTTGATACACCACTAGTCTATGTTAATAATATTGGAGTCATACCAATAATGATACTAACAGTAGCTTTATTGAGAAACACTTGAAATGTAGCAATAAAATAATATTGGAAGTGTTAATTTATTATATGTATTGGGATTTGCAACGAATTGATTAAAGAGTCAATTTTGACCTTGTGAGTTGTTCCTCATATGAAGAGACAATAAAAAACATTATGTAGGGGGTTGATTTTATCTTCTGGTATACATTATATTATTTTCAATTCAGAATAACATTTGTCCAAAATCACAGTGTATGACAAAAATATATCTTATCTCTGATCAAAGCAAGTTGAGACGGTTGAAATGAACAAAAAGTCTCTAAATTTTCTCAAGGCCAACAAAAATTCAGGCAAAGTTGTATTCTTTTCTGAAGAGAAAAAAATTAACAGTTGAAGCCACTGTGAATAAGCAGAACAGCCGCTACATCACAACCAAACTTCCAGACAATGTCACTGCCTCAGTGAGGCATCTCTTCATAACAAAAAATCAAGTGTCCAGCTCCGGCGAAGTCTCCCTTCCCATTTCTGTGGGGAAGAAAGAGTGGCTCATTGCAGATACTTAAATTAAACTTCTAGATAAGAAAGTGCTAGCTTGTACCAGAGAAAAGTTCGGGAACAACTAACAACTGCTAAAACCCAGAACTGCCCGAAATACAACTTTCCAGGAATTTAGGACCTCAACATGTGACCATCCTCCTCTCCAGACTTAAAACCCTTGGACTCCTCTATTTAGGTGCGTCCGGAGGAGAGGTTGTGTACTTTTCCTTACAGGAGTGTCCAGTCTTTCCGTGACTTTATAGTAAAGATCTGCAAGGGATTTAGGCCCTCTACTAAGGCAATTGTTAGAGCTGAGGGATGACATAAAGAATAAAAGCTTTGATATAATAACGTACAAACTTTATTAATTGTCTAATCCTATGTGGAAGCTTATTCGAGTTATATTGATCTATTGAGTCGAAGTCCCACTCCTCCTACTCCAACAATATATCCTTCGCTGAATGAATTGTCACATTGCTACACTTAGTTTAGTTATTTTCTTACTTTCAAAAGGTTGCGTAAATTTAATTTCAAGTATCCGCTGTAGGTGTCTCCAATTTCGAAATAGAAAGAGAAAATATGAAGTATGGGCAAACTTATAAAATGTGCCAATAAAGAGTTTGAATCTTTTTTTTTTTAATTCTGTCAATATTTTGTTCATGAAATAATAACACCAAAACAGCTATAAATATAATAGGCTGAAGTTATCTTCCAGTATATATATTTAAAATGATGAGTGAAATAATTAGAGATGTGCTGAATTAGAACAAGCCAAATAATATTCAATTTTTTTACTTTTAGAACATACAACAGGTCTTTTCGAGATCAGAATATCTATTCTTTGTCACCAAAACTAAGCCAAGTAGCAGAGTAAAGATCTTTGTCACCTTTACATTTATATTTATTTATTTATGATTATATTTCATACAAATTTATGATCGTACGTTATTTTATACATCAAGCAGCCGGTAGTTAAACTAATGTAGGTTTATTCGGCATTGTAACATATCGCCATTGTTATTTCGCTTACATATACCGTGTGTTTATTTAAATCTGACACACTTAATACGAATGAAACTTGTAGTGTATTTCATAAAAATGAATTACTAAAACACACTTGATACTTTGATAACATATAATAAACTTCTGGAGGCTGAGTTAGGCTCATCTTCAAATGGCCTTGAAATGGCAATCAAACATAGATAGCATAAAATTGTAGTTTAGTTTAGCCGAATCTTCAGTTTTTCGTTCCTTGAGGACACTCGAATTTGGTATACATTTAGCACAGAACCTGACCTTAATACCAATTCATATATTGTAATCAAGGGCTATGATCAGGCAATGATGAGGACGAAAAGTCCTGTTTAATTATTTATGTGTGATTTTAAAACGTATGGAGAGGGGTTCCAAAGCTACTGAAATACACTAGTAACAAACCTTCATCCAAGGATCCAATTAATATAATTGATGTACATTGATACATCTATGAGATTTATTCATTGACGTGAATGGCAGCGAAAAGAGATTTTACTCTTTGAAACGACAATATTATTGATCCAATATTGACAATTTTAAAGTCATCGACCTCCAAGGTAATTTCCAAGACGTTTTACTATTCTATGAATAGTTGAACGTGATGATTCATTTAATTATATATAAATTTATCATTCTAAGAATTGGTGATTTGATTCTGGACTTTGTCTGGTATCTCGAAAATATAGAGAGATGTTTGAAGTTTTTTTTTTTTTTTTTTTAACAAATTTCTATCAACAAATAGTTATGATTAATCCGTCTGAGATGCTGCAAATTTCTTGTTAATTCCTCGAAATACATACATTTATTAGCATATGATTTTTGTGAAGGAATTTCATTTTTAGCCTTTGAAATACGCGTGTGAATAACTCGTTTCAATATCCTATAGAAATGAGTCTTAAAATACATAATCAACACCGTATTTGATTTAAGAATATCTTGAGTTCATCATTACTTGATTAGTGTAATACTGAATAAAGATTAAGAGTAGTTGGTATGACGGACTTACTTATGTAACTAACAATTTATTTTGGGCATTTTTGACTGAGGCTCTTTTGTAGGTGGAAAATTTACGAGGTTATAAGAGTTAATCTTTTTTGTTTGGGACAAACAATCCCAAATTTACCTCAGATGACGTTTCTCCTTTAAGTCAAACAAGTATAACTGTAATTGTAAAATGTTTCGAAAACATAAATCTGTTTTCTGCAAAAAAATGGCTAAATAAAAGAAAAAATAACATTGACAGATAGTACAATTTTAGTGCTGCGGTCCACGTAACTAAATGTTTCTCTTTACTTTCATTGTTCTGGGCGATCTTGATATTAAGATTTAATTATGAATAAAAAGTATTATTCAAAAATGATTTTATGTTAATTTAATGTTTTTATTAACATTCATTGGTGTGTTTTATTTTTACTTTTTGTCCAAAAACTACGCCGGTGACATACTTAGATCCATAATAAAAGGATTTCCGAACTTTTCACATCTTAAAGCATGGGGAAAAATACAGAACCCTATCAAAATTTTACAGAGTATATTTTTAAATAAGTACACCCAAGAAGAAACAAAACTTCTCCAGCAACAATATACCTGAATTCAATCCTATTTCTATGTGGCCCTCCTCTCGTCTTCCTCATCCCTCTGGTCTTTTCAGTTAGGGATGTCCAAGAGAAAAATGCCTACTGTACCTCTAAGCCAAATTTGGATTTGCTCCTAGCTGACAGCGTGGTACACCATGGATCTTGCCTTCCTCGTTAAGAGGTGTCAATCTGTTAGCAGGTTGTTGAGGCTGTTATTGCTTGTGAAAGAGAACATATTTAATACAAAATATAGCTAAATATATATGTAGTAATTAAACAAATCACGAATTGTTTTTGAGTCGTCTTTTAGGGATTCTATAAAATTCACGTTTTCTGTAATTAAGTCATGCAACTACAAGATTGGGATCTGTGCTCTTTAAATTTTTCTTCGTTATGATTGATAACACAGGGACATTTGCATTGAGTACATCATAAGCCCATCACACTATTAAAATCCATCTACTAAAACCTTAGGAAAATATAAAAGTATCTTTCTGACTCCCACCATCATTGTGTTGGCATTGTGGTACAAAAAGTCTTAAAATGGCTAATTTCTATCTAAAAATCCCCCTTTTTTTAAAAATTAAAATGGCTTGTAACATTCCAAAAAAGGTAAAAGAGATCTCAAACATTGACAAATGTTGGATTTTTTTTTTTTTTTTTTTGTCTTCAACATAAAACATTTGTAGACAAAAAGGAATGACAATTAACCACAATATGGAAAAATATAATTTATATTAAATTAAATAGTTCTAGCCCAATATATGTCATCTAAATAGGGGCTTTATAATATACAGATTTGTACCATAAAATATCAACAATATAATGGGTTCTTGTGGCTTTATTTTTCAATTAATTAAAACAAGGGCGTTTTTTCTCTTCCTTTTCAAAAAGGTCATAAAATATAAATAGAACAATAAATAGCTTATGCAATATTTCAGTTTATATTGCTTAAAAAGGCATAAAAAGTCAATGTGGGAGTGTCTTTTAAAAGAAGTGGAATTAATACTTTGTCTGCTTTTCTTCACAATATCAATGAGTAAAGATCAAAAAAGAAAAAAAAAGAATTGAATTAATTTGCAATTCTGGCGTATTTGTTAACTCAGCAACACAAAAATAGGATAAAGTCCTTTTTTTCTCCCTAACGAGTATGGGTTACATTAGGGTGCTGCAGTTGCCCCAACATTATCAGTCAGCAAAACCTAATTTTAGTACTGCAACTAGGTAAGTAAAACACAAATACAAAACTATAGCAAATTTGGGTAACGTTTATCTTCAGCACAATTGAAACTTTTATACGTGTATGATACACAACTTTTTATTATGAGTTTTATAAAAAAATATATTCATTAGTAACATACTTTTATAATGAAATAAAGATAATTTTGTTGTATGATTTTTTTAGTATCTTAATTTTCCTTGATTGAATCAAAAAATAAGTGATCGTCCCAATACTGTTTATTAAGTTAAGAAGACATTATTAAACTTCAGTCCAGAAAAGAAGAAGAAAAAAATATTTTTTTTTTCTTTTTTAGTTATTTCCCTTTTTACAAATTATCATGTTTAAATAATAATAAAAATTGATCACAATAATTAAATTAGTAACTACTTTACACATATAAATATATAGATCATTCGTCATTTTTTAAATATAATCTATTTCAAGGTACTGTTGAAGGAAGTGAAGCTGTAAGCCAACAAGACAAATAGGCAAAAATAAAAAACGTACAAAGCCTTTTAGTTTCTGCTTATGTTTGAGGCAATAATATATATATATATATAAATATATCTGAATTATCATTCTTTTAATGTGATGATTAATTTTGATTACTTTATGTTCAATTTATGACACCTCCAAAGGATTAATAATAATAATAATTTGTGAATAGAAATTGACAAAAAAATTTCGAAAAATACAAATGTCATCCATATTCATTTATGAGAAAATTCATTCTAGCTGCATTTTTGGGTTAACAGGTCACCTGTTTTTTGTTTTTTTTTGTTTAAAAAAAATATAATTAGCATGAATGGGATACGTCTATAGTACATGGTCCAACTAATACAGCATTAATTTGGGAAGATGATCCATAGATCATAAACAATCAACCAAATAACCCATAGCCTAATGTGCGTCAAAAATGTTATAATCTCCTGGATCTGGAGACAGTTGCAGCAGTTAAAAAAATCGATAAATTATAGGAATTGGACTTTTCATATTTTTAAGGAATAAATCAATTGATATTTTAGATTGTTGAATTATTAACTTTCAGTCTATGCAAGCGGATCATGATCTAGTAATCTGTACATAAGTTTATAATAGAGTTTGTTTGTGTATGAAAATTTATGGATGACCACACTGTTGGACCTAGGAGGCCGAAATTTTGCATGAGTGTCGCCTTGAAACGGATCAAGCTAAAATAGGGTTCCCGATTTCGGGAGTGGGGGGCGTTCAATTATGGGGAGTTTATTCTATATCTAAAACACTAAACTTATTTTTGGAGTTTAATTAGATTAGATTAGATAGGGGGTTAAGTTATTAATCAAAAAGTGACTTTAGTCTTAAACAACAAATAAATGATTTTTTAAATTTATTCAAAATCAAAAAAAATATGGGCAAAATAAAAAATCTGTAGAAATTGCAATTTTGTTTCTTTTCAGGTGCAAAAAAAAGTTTGTTGAAATTTATCTCAAAATTCGTTTTGATTTATATTTTACACATAAAAATGGATGTTTAACTGAAATATTTGTGATTTTCCAAATATTATTTCAACTTTCTTTAATTTTTTTTTCTCTTTTTTTTCATGTAAAGTCAATTCTTAAAAATAATTGTCCAAAATTTATGCATTTTTTACATAAAAAGTTTATATTCTAACACTACAATATTCGTTTTTTCTATTTTTAGAATATTTTATTATAATATTTTGACAATATTTGCTAAAATGAACCATATATCGATGGTTGATTTTTCGACAAAATTATTCACAATAACTCTTTTGTTTTCTAATACGAAAAAAATATTGGTAGGATTGTGTTCCTCTTTCTTCAATCATAATAACTGTTGTTTTCCATTTTTTTGGTTCTGCAAAGTTATTGAAAAACAGTTGTTTCCAATTTTCTATGCAAAATTCGATTTGAAAAAATAAATGATAGACGTCGATCTATTCAAATTTTTTTACGTATATGTTGGTATATGTTTGAAGTTTATAACACAGTTGGTTTTTTTAAATTCATAATTGTACATTTTTTAAATACAGACATTTAATAATGGTTGCCCCAGCAAAGGGTGCTAAACATAAGGAAGAATTAACATTTACTATTGACAATGTAATTTCTCTCTTACTTATTGGTCTGACCAACGCCGGCTTATCCGTTGCAAGTCACATTATATAATAGATCAGATAAATTAACTCTTCCAAACTTATTCAGGGTCCTGTTTGGCTAACAAAAATGTTTGCTGTTATGTGTAACAATATAAATAATACATACAAGTAAACTAATCAATGAAAATTGCGGCACCTGTTGCAACTGATCCACCTTGTACTGACCGTTAGAATATATTGTTTTTTTTCCTCAATGAGTGAATTTTGAATATTGATAAATTATAGCGAATACTTCCAAAATAATGAAATACTTTAAGCCCTCAAAATCATTTTTCATCTGATATCTCAAAGAAAGATTACCAAATGAATTGCACTTACGCCTTCTTCGTCAAAATGTTCGAAGTCCCTCAAACTATCGGGGGATATTTTACGGCCTACTTATTTTATCCTTAAAGCATGCAAATCAATAATATTCAATGATAATAGCATCAAACCAGAAATAATCAAAAATACAAATCCAAGTTGATCAAACTACGGACAAAAGAAGTTGGGTAAAACTACACCCCCCCCCTCCCCCCAATAATTTAACAGTACAGAATTGACAGTAACATATAACACTGAAGCCTTATTAGACCCATTTATTTCTAATAGTTTTTGACTAAATTGTGC